>NW_026948271.1:0-105627 GCF_963921235.1 Mobula hypostoma | reverse complement strand
ACACCCAATCCAAGATGGCCTTTGTCACAAGTAGGCCCAAACACAAGCTACTTTAAGAAGCCGTCTCGTAGGCATTCAACAAATGCCCTATCGTGATCTAACAACAACCTTATTTTCCCAACCCTTTGCATATTGATGTCCCCGATATAATTGTGACGCTACCGTTATTATAGGCCTTTGCCCGTTCAATACTGCGAATTAATTTAAAGCCAGTCCCTTAACTTAATAAAGTTTTTATCTGAAAACAACCAACCCCACCAAAGATTGTACTGAAGACTGCATTTGATTTTTTTCAGCCATATCTGCTTCACACTGAAATAGTATGTGTTTACCAGTTTCATAATGACAAAATGTACACGACACAGAATGATGTTTTCCAATTAGATACAAGGCATAATTAAACATCGTGTGGGCATTTCTAAGTCGTGTCAATATCATTTCTTCCATTCTTGTTTTTAGCCCTTCTTCCATAAACCCGACTGGTTTATGTATTCTGTGAAGGTGCCTGTCCTGTATCCTACAAGTCTTGCCATAAGTCCCTAACTCTTAACACTACCAACCCCTCAGCTAAGATTTGCTAAGTGGAAGGTCTATATCCACAGTTGAACTTTTAACAGGTTGTGTTGCTAAACAGTCAACCCCATCATTTCCCTCACCAGTGCGCTGTGCAGGGCCCATAAGGTGCAGACACATAAACCAAATTTGTATATGAAATACTGCTTGACGAGGTCCCAACAGTCAATCTGACCTACTGCTAGAATGACCTGTTTTAAGGCTCATCAAATCCTTTTCTTGCTTTTTAAAATCTTTTTATTAATTATTATTGAAAATCAACAAGAGAAAAATACATCAAAATAATCAAGATAACGTATCCATAAGTAGAGTCAAAGTTAAATTATCAACCAGGCTAAACAGAAAAGCAATAATAATCAAAAAAACAAAGTGTTAAAGCTTTTTTTATGGAAAAAAGGAAAGAAGGAATAAAAAGGAACCCCTACTAACTAAAACAGAGAATACCCCTAATAACTTAAAAAAAGGGGGAAAAAAACCCATTTGGAGCACAACCCTGGAGCCATGCGCCATACAAGCTTCCATTAAAAAAAAAGACATCAAACCACCAACCAAATTCATATAACCAAGCATCAGAAAAGGACCATCTTAATTAACTCAAGTCAAATGATAATAACGGGCAAAAGTCCACAGCTTTTCTCAAAGTCAAATTTAGGATCAAAAGTTCCACTTCTAATGTTTTCCAAACTGAGACATAAAATCACCTGAAAGAACCATTGTATCAAAGTGGGAGCAGAGGCATCATTCCATTTTAATAAAATAGCCCTTCTAGCCAATAATGTGACAAATGCAATTACATACTGGTCAGATGTAGAAATACCGTGAATATGTTGAGGAATTATACCAAACAAAACTGTCAATTTATTAGGTTGTAAATTGATTCTTAAAGCTTTAGAGATTATAGAAAAAATGAATTTCCAAAATTGCTTCAATACAGAACACGACCAAAACATATGTGTCAATGTTGCTATCT
This sequence comes from Mobula hypostoma, assembly GCF_963921235.1. NCBI lineage: Eukaryota > Metazoa > Chordata > Chondrichthyes > Myliobatiformes > Myliobatidae > Mobula > Mobula hypostoma. The sequence continues at coordinate 104,084 of NW_026948271.1, read as the reverse complement.
CAGTTTTGCATCTATCATACTGATTATTTACATTAGGAAAAAATTTAGACAATCTCTCCTTCATCAACTAATAACGATGTACAATTTTAAATTGAATTAGATAATGACTGGCACAAAATTCACAACCAATCCTCTGATATCAAGGTCATATTAAGCTCTCTTTCCCAATCTTGCTTGATGTTAAGGAAAGGATAATTGTCCTGTTGTAATAGTAAATTATAAATTTTCCCAATACAGCCTTTCACTAAAGTGTTCATTTTTAAAATAAGGTCAGAATCTTGTATATATGGAAAATTACTTAAATATTCTTGTAAAAAATGTCTGACCTGAAGATATTGCAAAAACCATCAAACCCGAAAAGGATTCTGAACAAATTACAAGTTTGTAAGGACCAATTTCCTGCACCCACTGTAATGATGACAAAGAATTTTGCTTCATATACCCATAAATGGCTGGTAAGTGATTTCTTTATCATTACCTGCAATTCAGACACACAGAAAAAAGCTAACAGCCACACTAACATTCCCAGTTAAATTTTGTTTCAATCCATCTGTAAAAATGGTTACTGTATGATAGTAACTGTCATTAATATACTCATGAACCAACAGACTCTCAGGCAGAACAGAATCCACTTGTGTAACCTAAAATTAACTACAGTCATTGAAAAAAAACACAAAATGGGGTTAAGGAGAAAGCTACAGTGGGACATATTGTATCAACCAATAGTCATAGTCATAGTCATACTTTATTGATCCCGGGGGAAATTGGATTTCGTTACAGTTGCACCATAATTAATAAATAGTAATAAAACCATAAATAGTTAAATAGTAATATGTAAGTTATGCCAGTAAATTATAAATAAGTCCAGGACCAGCCTATTGGCTCAGGGTGTCTGACCCTCCAGGGGAGGAGTTGTAAAGTTTGATGGCCACAGGCAGGAATGACTTCCTATGACGCTCTGTGTTGCATCTCGGTGGAATGAGTCTATGGCTGAATGTACTCCTGTGCCCACCCAGTACGTTATGTAGTGGATGGGAGACATTGTGCAAGATGGCATGCAACTTGGACAGCATCCTCTTTTCAGACACCACCATGAGAGAGTCCAGTTCCATCCCCACAACATCACTGGCCTTACCAATGAGTTTGTTGATGCTGTTGGTGTCTGCTACCCTCAGCCTGCTGCCCCAGCACACAACAGCAAACATGATCGCACTGGCCACCACAGACTCGTAGAACATCCTCAGCATCGTCCGGCAGATGTTAAAGGACCTCAGTCTCCTCAGGAAATAGAGATGGCTCTGACCCTTCTTGTAGACAGCCTCGGTGTTCTGTGACCAGTCCAGTTTATTGTCAATTCATATCCCCGGGTATTTGTCATCCTCCACCATGTCCACACTGACCCCCTGGATGGAAACAGGGGTCACCGGTACCTTAGGTCTCCTCAGGTCTACCACCAGCTCCTTAGTCTTTTTCACATTAAGCGGCAGATAATTCTGCTCACACCGTGTGACAAAGTTTCCTACCGTGGCCCTGTATTCAGGGTTACACCTGAGTACAGTACACCCAACAATACACCCATGTTCCCAGCGTGATATGAACCCAGCCACCTAAAACTGAAAACCAAATGTCCTCTAGCACAGGATGATAATTTCTTTGCCCTCTCAAATTAATCCAATTTGTTAACATCAACTTCAATCTCTGTCGCTGGAAGGGCAATTGTCCCATTTCAACCAGTAAAGCCGAAACAAGGGACGACTTTATTGCACCACAGCAAAATCTTAAAACCTGTGCTCGTATCACACCCAAGTATTTAAAAGTTGAATATGAAACTGATCCATAAGCCACACAGCCAGAATCAAGAACAGATTGAATTACACAAATATAAATGGTCAACAAAGATTTTCATGTTGCACTCCAAGAATACCCACACAGACGCCTGAGGATATTTAATGCTCCTTTACAGTTATCAATTATTTTACTGATATGGTGCTTCCATGTCAGCTTATTATCTATCCACATGCCTGGAAATCTCACCACTGACATATTTTCAGGAGTTTGACCATATAATTCCAAATCAAGTGCAGGTCTATTAATCCTGTTTGTAAAACACATTAACGTGTTTTAGTGACTGAAAACTTTAAATCTTCATCTATTTGCCCACTGTTTGGCCTATTCATTGTAAATTTCATCCTATTTGCAGTAAAATTGAAATGCTACCTCTAATCAAAAAAGCTATATCATCTGTATAAAGGGATTAACCCAGCATACCCATCTCAGAGAAAATGCCATTAATCATAATATTAAATAATGAAGGGCTAAAATACTGCTTTATGGGGTCACATTTTCCATCTCATAGAAACACAAACATAACATGCCCACCCGTACCTGCACAGTCCGTCCAAATAAAAAACTCAGATAAATTATGCAATCTCCCCTCACTCCTAATTTCCAAAATTCAATCAAAAATCCTTCCAAACATATCATATGTATTTACAATATTAAAATACTGCTATTACAACATCTTTATTTAGCCGTGCTTTCCTATAATCATCTTCCAAACCTAAAACTGATTCCAATGTCATTCTATCCTTCCAAAATCCACTCTAATAAAACACTTTATCATCTCTCTTTCCAAAATATAACTGAAGCATTCGATTACCATACATTCCATCAGTTTACATAAATGAGACATTAACAATATAGGCCATAACTAGAAAGATCAAACTGGGATCTGCCAAGTTTCAGAAAACAGGCAATCCTGCTGCCATATTCCATGAGGGAGGGAGATGGCCCAATCTCTAAACACGATTCAAAAATGTTAATATTTTCACAAAAGAGAGTTACATACAGCTACAATTACATATATCACCCTTTCCTGGGGATGCCTGACTTGCATTAATAATAGACTTTTAAAATTTGTACAAAGAAAACTCTACGTCAATGATACTATCATTGCTACAACTGACTTCCAACACATCAGGGTATTCACTTAGAAACATATCCCAACGCTGTTTAACTTCTTCACTTAAATTATCTTGATTAAGAATGACAGCAGATGACCCAGAAAGTAACACAACTTTCCATGTTTCAGTAAAAATCATTTTGCCCTCATTAATCAATCCTGAAATATTAATATCATTTTAAATCCCTTCATTTTCAAAATCATACCCCAAACAACTCCAAGTTAAATATCCCTTCAAATATTATGTCAATATGACCTCCAGTAAATCACATCCTTCCGCACCACGACCTGTGTCCTTTTATTCTTAATAATGTCACTTGGAGACAGATGCATCATCACATTAAAAACTTACATTTCTCCCAATTTGCTTTACCAAATACTCCACCTCCTGCAAGTGGCATCCGATCCCCGATATAAATCCAAACTCAAGCTCATAGAGACACAAGGCTGACTGACGTTCATATTAACTAATCACCGTGTGAGTTCTCATTTGACCGACATCATTGCAGCCAATGACATTAGGGGTTAGAGGCGGTCTGACCTACGATAGGCTGATGTAAATCGGCCTCATGTTCGGCTCCTCCTCTTCCGCTCCATCGCCATGGCGGAGTTCAGCGAGTCGCTGCGGTCGGTGGTCGCCGGTCTCGGCACCCACAGGGACGGGTGCGGTTCTCCTCCGACGCCTCGGTGAGTCCATTCCGGTGATGTCTGTGGTGGCTGAGAAAAAAATGCAGGGAGTTAGCCGGGAGGAAGACATACTGACTACAACTCCCAGAAGGCCCCGCTGATGACACTGAAGTCGGGGGTGTTGTGGGTAGTCTGGAGGGTTGTCAGAGATCACAGCGGGAAATAGATAGGACGCAGAACTGGGCTGAGAAGTGGCAGATGGAGTTCAACCCAGATAGGTGTGAAGTGGTTCATTTCGACAGGCCAATTTTGAACACAGAATATAACATTAATGGTAAGACTCTTGACAGTGTGGAGGGTCAGAGAGATCTTGGGGTCCGTGTCCATACGACACTCAAAGCTGCTGTACAGGTTGGCAGTGTTGTTCAGAAGGCGTCTGGTGTGATGGCCTTCATCAACCGTGGGATTGAGTTCAAGAGCTGTGAGGGAATGTTGAAGCTATATAAGGCCTCAGTTACACCCCACTTGCAGTACTGTGTTCAACTCTGGTCACCTCACTAAAAAAAGAATGTGGATATGAAAGAGGGAGTGAAATGCCTAACGCGAAGGTGCATAGTTTTAAGGCACTTGGAAATCGGTACAAGGGTGATGTCAGGGGTAAGTTTTTCACACAGAGAGTGGATGGTGTGTGGAATGCACTGCCAGTGACAGTGGTAGACGCAGATACAATAGGATATTGTAAGAGACTCTTAGATAGGTACATGGAGCTTAGGAAAATAGACGGCTGTACAATAGGGAAATCCTAGACAGTTTCTAGAGTATGTTACATAGTTGGTACAACATTGTGGGCTGAAGGGCCTGTAATATGCTGTAGATTTCTATGTTCTGTGTCAAAGGCAGGCAGAGGGATTAGTTTAAATGGACACCAGGACAGCATGGAAAGGTTGGGCCGAAGGGCCTGTGTCAGTGCCGTAAGGGAGGGGCTCTGTCCCAAACATCGACTCCATTCCTCTCAATAGATGCTGCCTGACTTGCCAAAGTTCTTGAAAAGTTGCATTCAGTTCTGCTTAGCATTCTGTACAAAGGGTGTTTTGTGCTGGAAGACTGCAGAGGAGATTCATCATGATTGAGGGGGTTTGTGTCCATAAGACCATAAAACATAGGAGCAGAAATAGGCCATTCAGCCCATCGAGTCTTCTGCCTTTCTGTCACGGCTGATCCCAGATTGCACCCAGCCCCGTACACCTAACATGGATAGAAAATTAGTTAGCAGACAGGAAACAAAGAGTAGGGATTAACTGGTACCTTTCAGAATGGCAGGCAGTGACTAGTGGGGTACCGCAAGGCTCGGTGCTGGGACTGCAGCTATTTACTATGTACATTAATGATTTAGATGAAGGGATTAAAAGTAAATTAGCAAATTTGCAGATGATACGATGCTGAGTGGCAGTGTGAAATGTGAGGAGGATGTTATGAAAATGCAGGGTGACTTGAACAGGCTGGGTGAGTGGGCAAATTCATGGCAGATACAGTTTAATGTGGATAAATGTGAGGTTATCCACTTTGGTGGCAAGAACAGGAAGGCAGATTACACTCTGAATGGTGTCAAGTTAGGAAAAGCAGAAGTACAAGATCTGGGTGTTCTTGTACATCAGTCACTGAAAGTAAGCATGCAGGACAGCAGGCAGTGAAGAAAGCTAATGGGACGTCGGCCTTCATAACAAGGGGAATTGAGTATAGGAGCAAAGACGACCTTCTGCAGTTGTACAGGGCCCTGGTGAGACCACACCTGGAATATTGTGAGCAGTTTTGGACTCCAGATTTGAGGAAGGACATTCTTGCTATTGAAGGAGTGCAGTGCAGGTTCACAAGGTTAATTCCCGGTATGGCCGGACTGTCATATGTTGAAAGGTTGGAACGACTGGGCTTCTATACTCTAGAATTTAGAAGGATGAGAGGGGATTTGATTGAAACATATAAGATTATTAAGGGATTGCACACGCTAGAGGCAGGAAACATGTTCCCGATGTTGGGGGAGTACAGAACGGGGCCAGAGTTTAAGAATAAGGGATAGGTCATTTAGAACGGGGTTGAGGAAAAACATTTTCACCCAGAGGGTTGTGGATCTGTGGAATGCTCTGCCTCAGAAGGCAATGGAGGCCAATTCTCTGGATGCTTTCAAGAAAGAGTTAGATAGAGCTCTTAGTGATAGCGGTGTCAATGGATATGGGGAGAAGGCAGGAACGGGATACTGATAGTGGATGATCAGCCATGATCACAGTGAATGGCAGCGCTGGCTCGAAGGGCCAAATGGCCTACTCCTGCACCTATTGTCTATTGCACCCCTCATACAAACTCTTCTCCCTCCTGCTATCTGGCAAAAGGTACTGAAGCATAGAAACATAGAAAATAGGTGCAGGAGCAGGCCATTCGGCCCTTCGAGCCTGCACCGCCATTTATTATCATCATGGCTGATCATCCAACTCAGAACACTGCACCAGCCTTCCCTCCATACCCCCTGACCCCCGTAGCCACAAGGGCCATATCTAACTCCCTCTTAAATATAGCCAATGAACCGGCCTCAACTGTTTCCTGTGGCAGAGAATTCCACAGATTCACCACTCTCTGTGTGAAGAAGTTTTTCCTAATCTCAGTCCTAAAAGGCTTCCCCTTTATCCTCAAACTGTGACCCCTCGTTCTGGACTTCCCCAACATCGGGAACAATCTTCCTGCATCTAGCCTGTCCAATCCCTTTAGAATTTTATACGTTTCAATCAGATCACCCCTCAATCTTCTAAATTCCAATGAGTACAAGCCTAGTTCATCCAGTCTTTCTTCATATGAAAGTCCTGCCATCCCAGGAATCCATCTGGAACCTTCTTTGTACTCCCCTCTATGGCATTGATGTCTTTCCTCAGATTAGGGGACCAAAACTGCACACAATACTCCAGGTGTGGTCTCACCAAGGCCTTGTACAACTGCAGTAGTACCTCCCTGCTCCTGTACTCGAATCCTCTCGCTATAAATGCCAGCATACCATTCGCCTTTTTCACCGCCTGCTGTACCTGCATGCCCACTTTCAATGACTGGTGTATAATGACACCCAGGTCTCGTTGCACCTCCCCTTTTCCTAATCGGCCACCATTCAGATAATAATCTGTTTTCCTATTTTTGCCACCAAAGTGGATAACTTCACATTTATCCACATTAAATTGCATCTGCCATGAATTTGCCCTCTCACCCAACCTATCCAAGTCACCCTGCATCCTCTTAGCATCCTCCTCACAGCTAACACTGTCACCCAGCTTCGTGTCATCCGCAGACTTGGAGATGCTGCATTTAATTCCCTCATCCAAGTCATTAATATATATTGTAAACAACTGGGGTCCCAGCACTGAGCCTTGCGGTATCCCACTTGTCACTGCCTGCCATTCTGAAAAGGTCCCGGTTATTCCCACTCTTTGCTTCCTGTCTGCAAACCAATTCTCTATCCACATCAATACCTTACCCCCAATACCGTGTGCTTTAAGTTTGCACACTGGTCTCCTGTCTGGGACCTTGTCAAAAGCCTTTTGAAAATCCAAATATACCACATCCACTGGTTCTCCCCATCCACTCTACTAGTTACATCCTCAAAAAATTCTATGAGATTCGTCAGACATGATTTTCCTTTCACAAATCCATGCTGACTTTGTCCGATGATTTTACTGCTTTAATGTGCAGATATCACATCTTTGATAACTGACTCCAGCAGTTTCCCCACCACCGACGTTAGGCTAACCGGTCTATAATTACCCGGATTCTCTATCCCTCCTTTTTTAAAAAGTGGGATTACATTAGCCACCCTCCAAACCTCAGGAACTAGTCCAGAATCTAACGAGTTTTGAAAAATTATCACTAATGCATCCACTATTTCTTGGGCTACTTCCTTAAGCACTCTGGGATGCAGACCATCTGGCCCTGGGGATTTATCTGCCTTTAATCCCTTCAATTTACCTAACACCACTTCCCTACTAACATGTATTTCTCTCAGTTCCTCCATCTCACTGGACCCTCTGTCCCCTACTATTTCTGGAAGATTACTTATGTCCTCCTTAGTGAAGACAGAACCAAAGTAATTATTCAATTGGTCTGCCATGTCCTTGCTCCCCATAATCAATTCACCTGTTTCTGTCTGTAGGGGACCGACATTTGTCTTTACCAGTCTTTTCCTTTTTACATATCTATAAAAGCTTTTACAGTCAGTTTTTATGTTCCCTGCCAGTTTTCTCTCATAATCTTTTTTCCCCTTCCTAATTAAGCCCTTTGTCCTCCTCTGCTGAACTCTGAATTTCTCCCAGTCCTCAGGTGAGCCACTTTTTCTGGCTAATTTGTATGCTTCTTCTTTGGAATTGATACTATCCCTAATTTCTCTTGTCAGCCAGGGGTACACTACCTTCCTTGATTTATTCTTTTGCCAAACTGGGATGAACAATTGTTGTAGTTCATCCATGCAACCTTTAAATGCTTGCCACTGCATATCCACCGTCAATCCTTTAAGTGTCATTTGCCAGTCTATCTTAGCTAATTCACGACTCATACCTTCAAAGTTACCCCTCTTTAAGTTCAGAACCTTTGTTTCTGAATTAACTATGTCACTCTCCATCTTAATGAAGAATTCCACCATATTATGGTCACTCTTACCCAAGGGGCCTCTCACGACAAGATTGCTAATTAACCCTTCCTCATTGCTCAAAACCCAGTCTAGAATAGCCTGCTCTCCAGTTGGTTCCTCGACATGTTGGTTCAAAAAACCATCCCGCATACATTCCAAGAAATCCTTTTCCTCAGCACCTTTACCAATTTGGTTCACCCAATCTACATGTAGATTGAAGTCACCCATTATAACTGCTGTTCCTTTATTGCACACATTTCTAATTTCCTGTTTAATACCATCTCCGACCTCACTACGACTGTTAGGTGGCCTGTACACAACTCCCACCAGCGTCTTCTGCCCCTTAGTGTTACGCAGCTCTACCCATATCGATTCCACATCTTCCCGGCTTATGTCCTTCCTTTCTATTGTGTTAATCTCATCTTTAACCAGCAACGCCACCCCACCTCCCCTTCCTTCATGTCTATCCCTCCTGAATATTGAATATCCCTGAACGTTGAGCTCCCATCCTTGGTCACCCTGGAGCCATGTCTCTGTGATCCCAACTATATCATAATCATTAATAACAATCTGCACTATCAATTCATCCACCTTGTTACGAATGCTCCTTGCATTGACACACAAAGCCTTCAGGCACTCTTTTACAACTCTCTTAGCCCTTCTGGCTGTCACGACCAGACTGTGCAACAGTTTCTTCCCCCCAGCCATCAGACTGCTTAACACCCAGAGTCTAGACTGACATCTACATCATTTATTATTATATTGTAATTTGTCCTCTACTCTGCCTATTGTCTTGTTTATTAATTATTGTACTGCCTTCCACTTTATGTAGTGCTGTGCAGGGCTGTAGTCTAGTGCAGTTTTTATGTTGTTTTATGTAGTCTAGTGTAGCCTTGTGCTGTCTCACATAGTCTAGTGTAGTTTTGTGTTGTTTCATGTAGCACCAGGGTCCTGGAGGAACATTGTTTTGTTTTTACTGTGTACTGTACCAGCAGTTTATGGTCGAAATGACAATAAACTTGACTTGACTTGATGACACAAAAGTTGGGGGTGTTGTGGAGAGTCTGCAGGGTTGTCAGAGATCACAGCGGGAAATAGATAGGATGCAGAAGTGGGCTGAGAAGTGGCAGATGGAGTTCAACCCAGATACGTGTGAAGTGGTTCATTTCGACAGGTCAATTTTGAACACAGAATATAATATTAATGGTAAGACTCTTGGCAGTGTGGAGGGTCAGAGAGATCTTGGGGTCCGTGTCCATATGACACTCAAAGCTGCTGTACAGGTTGGTAGTGTTGTTAAGAAGGCGTCTGGTGTGATGGATTCATCAACCGTGGGATTGAGTTGGAGCTGTGAGGGAATGTTGAAGCTATATAAGGCCTTAGTTACACCCCACTTGGAGTACTGTGTTCAATTCTGGTCGCATCACTACAAAAGGAATGTGGAAACGAAAGAGGGAGCGAAATGACTAGCATGAGGGGACATAGTTTTAAGGTGCATGGAAGTCGGTACAAGGGGGATGTCAGGGGTTAAGGTTTTCACACAGAGAGTGGATGGTGTGTGGAATAGAAACATAGAAAAAGATAGAAAATAGGTGCAGTAGGCCATTCGACCCTTCGAGCCTGCACCGCCATTCAGTAATCTCATGGCTGATCATCCAACTCAGAACCCTGTATCTGCCTTCTCTCCATACCCCCTGATCCCTTTAGCCACAAGGTCCTTATCTAACTCCCTCTTAAATATAGCCAATGAACTGGCCTCAACTGTTTCCTGTGGCAGAGAATTCCACAGATTCACCACTCTCTGTGTGAAGAAGTTTTTCCTAATCTCGGTCCTAAAAGACTTCCCCTTCATCCTCAAACTGTGACCCCCCCGTTCTGGACTTCCCCAACATCGGGAACAATCTTCCTGCATCTCACCTGTCCAATCCCATTAGGATTTTATATGTTTCAATAAGATCCCCCCTCAATCTTCTAAATTCCAACGAGTACAAGCCTAGTCGATCCAGTCTTTCATCATATGAAAGTCCTGCCATCCCAGGAATCAATCTGGTGAACCTTTTTTGTACTCCCTCTATGGCAAGGATGTCTTTCCTCAGATTAGGGGACCAGAACTGCACACAGTACTCCAGGTCTTGTCTCACCAAGGCCTTGTACAACTGCAGTAGTACCTCCCTGCTCCTGTACTCGAATCCTCTCGCTATAAATGCCAGCATACCATTCGGCTTTTTCACCGCCTGCTGTACCTGCATGCCCACTTTCAATGACTCGTGTACAATGACACCCAGGTCTCGTTGCACCTCCCCTTTTCCTAATCGGCCACCATTCAGATAATAATCTGTTTTCCTGTTTTTGCCACCAAAGTGGATAACCTCACATTTATCCACAGTAAATTGCATCTGCCATGAATTTTCCCACTCACCCAACCTATCCAAGTCACCCTGCACTGCCAACGATGGTGGTAGACGCAGTTACAATAGGATATTGTAAGAGACTTTTAGATATGTACATGGAGCTTAGAAAAATAGACGGCTATACGATAGGGAACTCCTAGACAGTTTCTAGAGTAGGTTACATGGTCAACACAACATTGTGGGCTGAAGGGCCTGTAATGTGATGTAGATTTCTATGTTCTGTGTCAAAGACAGGCAGAGGGATTTGTTTAAGTGTACCGCAGGACAGCATGGAAAGGTTGGGCCGAAGGGTCTGTGTCAGTGCTGTAAGAGAGAGGTTCTGTCCCAAACATCGACTCCATTCCCCCCAATAGATGGTGCCTGACTTGCCAAAGTTCTTGAAAAGTTGTATTCAGTTCTTCTTGGCTTTCCATACAAAGGATGTTTTGTGCTGGAAGACTGCAGAGGAGGTTCATCATGATTAAGGGGGCTTGTGTCCATCAGACCATAAGTAATTGGAGCCGAATTAGGCCATTCACCCCACTGAGTCTATTGCCTTTCTGTCATGGTTTGTCTTGGATCGCAGTCAATTCCATACACCAGACCTCTTGCCACATCCTTTGATGCCCTGACCGATCAGGAAACGATCAACTTCCGCCTTAAATATACCCACAGACTTGGCCTGTACTGCAGTCTGTGCAGAGCATTCCACAGATCCAATACTCCCTGGCTAATAAAAAACTATAAACTTACCTCTGTTTGAAAAGGTGGCCCCTCATTTTTGTGGATGTGCCCTCCGGATTTTGATAGCCCCACCATCAGAAACATCCTCTCCACATCCACCGTATCTGGTCCTTTCATCATTCAACAGGTTTCAATGAGATCCCCTCTGCATTCTTCAGAATCCCAGTGAGTACATGCTCAAAGTTGCCAGATGCTCTTCATATGTTAACCACTTCATTCCCAAAATCATCCTTTTGAACCTCTTTTGGACTTTCTCCAATGACAGCACATCCTTTCTGAGATATGAGGCCCAACACTGTTGACAATACTCCAAGTGTGGTCTGACTAGAGTGTTATAAAGGCTCAGCATACCCCCTTGCGGTTATATTCATGGGGCGAGATTGGACAGTACTGATCTACTGAGGGAGCTTGGAATCCGAGTTCACAACTCCAGATACTGGTTCCAGTGTCAGGCAGTTATGGTGCATCTGGAGAATTGCATTCTAATGTAGGAATAATGCGGTGGTTTTGGATGGTGAGTGGAAGAGACTAAACAGGATGCTGCCTGGATAAAGTGAGACTGGACAATCTAGGGATCTAGTTTCTCTGGAGCGGCTGAGGCTGAGGGAGGTCTGACAGACGTTTACAGGAACGTGAGAGGCACAGACAGAGTGGACAACGGGTATTTTGATCTCTATGGAGGAAATGTCTAATACCAGAGGGCATGCACTTCAGGAGAAAGGAGAAAAACTACCTCATTGGTCCTTTTTGCACTATTTATGTATTTTGTAATTTAGTGTAATTTTGCATCTTTTCTCGGCACAGCTGCTGTTTAAAAAAAAAGTTACAAAAGATGTTAAAAACCTGACTCAGAATTGTAAGGGAGATTTGTGTTTCAAGTTCTGTTTTTTATACTCATAGTGACGGGTGTCTGGAATGAACGCCGGGGTGGTGGTGGAGGCAGATGTGATGGAGTCTATTAGATACCACATGAATGTGTGGAGAATACAGGGATGTGTTCCTTGTGTAGGCAGAGGGATTGGTTTGATAACGCATGAAATGTCCGGTTCAGTTGGTTCAGAACAACACAAGGAGCAGAAGGACCTGTTATGGACAAGTACAGCAAGCAGAGCAGGTAAACTGGATAAAGTGTTCCCAGTCAGAGCACAGACTGTGACGTCAGTGGATATGCCGGCATCACAGTTCTCCCACCAAAGGTACTTTACTGCCGGATAAAATGAAGTTTGTGATGTTTATAACCGATGTGGTGAATTGTACTGCTCAGACATCTCATCCTACTGAGTAAATTAAAATTATTGTGAAAGCTGCAGAAAGGGATCTTGGTGTAACTGGTGTTTTGTGGGAAGCCTTAAAAATGAAGTTTTGTTAGGTGGGGTATCTGTATCCCAGTCTACTTGTGAACGTACATAACAGGATTAAAATATTGCAATGAAATGTGAGAACTCTGATTTATAGTGGTCACGACTTTAAGAAGTTTACTTCTCATTTGTCAAAGTTTTCCAATGTTATATCTATTCAGGAAACCTGCACATTTTAAGTTTTTATTCCTGTATAGGATTATATTGTCGTTCGGCTTGACAGGTTAGTTGGCAGAGGGACGATGTTGCCAGTTTTATAAGGAAAAGGGCAGGGTATAGAGTTGTGAATGGGAACAAAATGTGTGAGGAACTTGTAGAAGAAATTCTTGATTCATCAGGTATGTATCAAATTTCCTTTTTTGAAAATATTAACATTTTGAATCGTATTTTGAGGTTTGGCCATCGACTTTCCTCATGGAAAATGGTCCTCCTTGTTATAGGCCAATATCAATAACATCTTCTTTATGTAAACGTGTGGAATGTATGGTAATTGAGTGTTTAAAAACATAGGAACATAGAAAACCTATAGCACAATACAGGCCTTAGTTCTCTAATTTTGAGACAGGACTAGTCAGTATACTATTTCTGAGGACACTACCTCACCTCCCTTATCAAGCTGGGAAATCTTCACTCATTCCCTTCATCCCACAGGCTGACTCTGGGAGGGAGACCAGACCTGTGCATGGTGTTCCATATACACTCTCACCAGGACCCCATATACCTTCAGAGGAGATCTTTATTCTTGTATTCAAACCTTCCTTCCCATTCAATGCTCTTCATTTAATATCGATCTCAAACAGTGAACAGATATAATACAGCCTCAGACATGAATTTAAAGGGCAGGTGTTGTAACAGTTTGAGCTTCATACCGGGGGCCACGGAGCAAGCAGGGAGTCACAACAGGAGGAATGTGGGAGTGTTGTGTGTCTGAGCCCGGCTGTGTGTGTTTGTGTATCAGAATCAGGTTTAATATCACTGGCATATGTGGTGAAATTTGTTGTTTTGTGACAGCAGTACATTGCAATATCTAATGATAAAAACTACAAATTACAATCAGTATGTATAAAATTAAATTTGAAGAGCACTGCAAAAAGCGAGGGAAAATACTGAGGAAGTGTTCTTGAGTTCATTGTCCATTTAGAAATCTGATGGCAGAGGGGAAGATGCTGTTCCTGAACCGGTGAGTGTGTCTTCGGGCCCTGTACGTCCTCCTTGATGGTAGCAATGAGAAGATGGCCTGTCCTGGGTGTTGGGTGTCCTTAGTGATGGCATCATCTTTTGACTGTGTCCTGGATGCTGTGGAGTCCAGTGTCCATGAAGGAGCTGGCTGAGTTTACAACTTTCTGCAGCATTTTCCGATCCTGTGCAGTGGCCTCTCCACACCAGGCAGTGATGCAACCAGTTAGAATGCTCTCCACAGTATATCTGTAGAAATGTGCAAGTGTCTTTAGTGACAGACCAATTCCCCTCAATCTCTGAATGAAATATAGCCGATGTTGTGCCTTCATTGTAACTGCATCAATATGTTGGGCCCAGGATAGTTCCTCAGAGATGTTGACAGGCAGGAAATGGAAACTGCTCACCCTTTTCACTTCTGATCCCACGATGAGGACTGGTGTGTGTTCCCTCGACTTCCCCTTCCTGAATCCGCAATCAATTCCTTTGTCTTAATGATGTTGAGGTCAAGTTTATAGATGAGCCTGGCCACACAGACGTGGGTGTGGGGAGAGTAGAGCAGTGGGCTGAGCACGCATCGTTGAGGTGTGTCAGTGTTGATTGTCAGCAAGGAGGAGATGTTATTTCTGATCCACACAGACTGTGGTCTCCTGGTGAGGATCCAGTTGCAGAAGGAGGTACAGAGGCCCAGGGTTTGGAGCTTGTTGATTACAATTGAGGGTCTGATTGTGTTGAACGTTGAGCTGTAATCAGCAGCCTGACTTGTGTATTGCTATTGTCCTGCTGATCTAAGGCTGAGTGGAGAGACAGTGAGATTGCATCTGCTGTGGACAGATTGTGGCCATCGGCAAATTGCAGTGGGTCCAGGTCCATGCACAGGCAGGAGTTGATTCTCGTCATGACCAACCCCTCATATAACCGTATAACAAGTACAGCACGGAAACAGGCCATGTCGGCCCTTCTAGTCCGTGCCGAACTCTTACTCTCACCTAGTCCCACCGACCTGCACTCGGTCCATAACCCTCCATTCCTTTCCTGTCCATATATCTATCCAATTTAACTTTAAACGACAACATCGAACCTCCCTGAACCACTTCTGCTGGAATCCCGAGATTCGTTTTTTCTGTGGACAAACACAGTAAATCAAAGAACCATAATAGAATTCATAAATAGGCATCCGTTAGTTTCGCGAGACCATGGATTTGCGCCTTGGAAGGTTTCCAGGGCGCAGGCCTGGGCAAGGTTGTATGGAAGACCGGCAGTTGCCCATGCTGCAAGTCTCCCCTCTCCACGCCACCGATGTTGTCCAAGGGAAGGGCACTAGGACCCATACAGCTTGACACCAGTGTCATCACAAAGCAATGTGTGGTTAAGTGCCTTGCTCAAGGACACAACACGCTGCCTCAGCCAAGGCTCGAACTAGCGACCTTCAGATCACTAGACGAAAGCCTTAACCACTTGGCCACACGCCAACATAAAAAAACTGCACTCAACAGGACAGACAAAAGAAAAAGGAAATCAAATGCAAAAAAAAAACAACAAACTATGCAAATACAAAAGAAAATAAATAAATATAATAATAATAATAATAATGCATATTAATAACATGAGATGAAGAGCCTTGAAGGTGATTACAAAGGTTTGAGGTTGGTGACCCTGTCCACCTTTGATCCCTGATGAGGACTGGCTCATGGACCTCCTGTTCCCTCCCTCTGGGGTTAATAATCAGCTCCTTGCTCTTGCTGACATTGAATGAGAGTTTGTTATGAGACCACAGGTTACAGGAGAATAATTAGGCCATTTGGCTCATCGAGTCTGCACCGTAATTTCAACACGGCTGATTCATTATCCCTCTCAGCTCCAGTCTCCTGCCTTCTCCCTGTATCCCTTCATGCCCTGACCAGTCAAGGATCTATCAACCTCTGCCTTAAATATTAATAATGTCGACCTCCGCCGCTGGCTGTAGCAAGGAATTTCACAGATTCACTCATCTCTGGTTTAAGAAATTCTTCCTCATCTCCATTTCAAAAGGACATTCCCACATCCTTTCCACAGGCCTTGCAACAGGGCTGGGATTCTTGTGTATTTGAGTCTGTGTGGGTGTTTGTTTCTATTGAGTGTGTGAGTGTGCATGTACTGTACACAGTATGTGTCTGTGCGAGCACGTGTGTGTATCTCGATATGTGTCTGTCTGTCTGTGTTTCGTATGAGTCTCATGGCCTGTGTGCACATTTATGTCAATGTGTGCCTCTCTGTGCGAGCACGTGTGGATCGGTGTTTGAGTGTGTGTGAGTGAGTGTGTGTGTCTGTGTGAGTGTGTGTGTCTGGCTGAGTGAGTGTGTGTGAGTGTGTGTGTCTGTGTGAGTGAGTGTGAGTGTGTGTGTCTGGCTGAGTGAGTGTGTGTGAGTGTGTCTGTGTGAGTGAGTGTGAGTGTGTGTGTCTGTGAGTGAGTGAGTGTGTGTGAGTGTGTTTGTGTGTGTCTGTTAGTCTGAGTGTGTGCTTGTTTGTGTGAGTGTGTTTGTGTGTGTGTGTCTGTTAGTCTGAGTGTGTGAGTGTGTGTGTGAGTATGTGAGTGTGAGTTTGTGAGTCTGTGTCTCATTCTGCCTTTGGATGGATGTCTGTGTGCTTTTGCGCCTTTCCTCAAATTTGAAATTAAACTTATTATGCAAGTACATATACATAACCATGTACAACCACGATATTCATTTTCTTACGGGCATGCACAGTAGAACAGAAAAATGTAATAAAATAAAAATAAACTACTCAGGAAGACCGACAGACTCATAATACTGAGACGATGAGTTGCAGAGGCCTGGAAAATGTGTCCATACGTGTAGGTCCTCCTTCCCCAAGGCAGCAGCGGGAAGAGAGCGTGGCCTGAGCGGGTGGGGGGTGTTATCATTGATGCTGCTTTCTTGTGGCAGCACTTCTTGTCGATGTGCTGAATTTTTCTTTGCTGTCTGGGAGATGTCCAGCACTTTCTGTAGATTTTTACCGTTCTTGGGAACTGGTTTCTGTCCCGGGCTGTGATGCAAGCAGTCAGGATACTGTCTATCATGCATTTATCGAAGTTTGTCAGAGTTTTAGACGATAAGCTGAATTTGTGAAAACTTCTAAAGCAGTAGCAGTGCTGTGCCTTCTCTGTGACAGGACGTACGTGTCAGCTCTCTGAACCGGCAGCGCCAAAGCATTTAAAGTCATCAGCCCTGTGGAAGAACATTTGAAATATGAAATCAAAAGAGCTGTGTGCTGTTAAAGCTTTGTGGCCTTGTGGATTTTTCCTGGATATAAACACAAGCTGATTTCCCTGTAACTCGGAGGGAGGAGAATGGAGAGAAGGGGAGGCGGTGGGGCAGAGAGGGTTAAAAGAGTTGTGTGCTGTTAAAGTTTGTGACTTCGTCGATAGCCTGTATTTATCCAATTCAGTTGCAAGTCTGTTAACTAAGATCATTGTGCTGACCACAACCCCTCAGCAGAGCGATAATACAGCTGTACAAATGAGATAAGTGCAGACGGTTGGGAAAGAACGTTCTGAATTAACTCCTCTGTTCTGATAAAGTCACACACACTTGTCTGCTACTGGATCCGAACTCAAGCTCAGTTCCCTCTAACTCAGAGGGTGGAGAGTGGGGGAGGGTGGAGGGAGAGTCGGGGGAGGGGGAGATGTAGTGAAAGAAGGGGAGGGAGGGGGCAGAGAGGGTTAAAAGTGTTGTGTGCTGTTAAAGCTTCATGATTTTTTCCATGGCCAGTATTTATCCAATTCAGTTGCAAGTTTGGTAACTAAGATTATTGTGCTGACCACAACCCCTCAGTAGAGCGATAATACAGCTGTACAGATGAGATAAGTGTGGACGGATGGGAAAGAACGTTTTGAATTAACTCCTCTGTTCTGAGGAGTTCATACACACTTGTCTGCTACTGGAAGCAAACACGAGCTGATTTCCCTCTCATTCAGAGGGTGCAGAGTGGCGGCAGAGATATGGAGAGAGGGTCAGGGTGGCAGACAGAGAAGGGGAGTGAGGGGGAAGAGAGGGTTAAAAGAACTGTGTGCTGTTAAAGCTTTGTGACTTGACAGCCTGTATTTATCCAATTCAGTTGCAAGTCTGCAGTACTAAGATTATTGTACTGACCCAGCCCCTCAGCAGAGCGATAATACAGCTGTACAGATGAGATAAGTGTGGACGGATGGTAAAGAACGTTCTAACTAACACGTCTGTTCTGATATGGACACAAACACTTGTCAGCTACTGGATCCAAACACAAGCTGATTTTCCTCAAACTCAGAGTTCCACAAATGTGGACTCTCTATGATCTCATGGTAAAATAAATGATTTTGCACAATGACTGTGGGCAGAGGTTAAGTCACCTGCGACATATTCACTGGAATTTAGAAGAATGAGACGAGGTCTTATGGAAACATATAAAGTTATGAAAGGGAGGGATAAGATTAAGGCAGGAAAGTTGCTTCCACTGGGAGGTGAGACTGGAACTTGCCTCAAGATTCTGAGGAGTAGATTTAGGACGGAGATGAGATGGAACCGCTTTTCCTGGAGTGGTGAATTTGTAGAATTCTCTGCAAAATGAAGCAGTAGAGGCAACCTCAGTAAATATATTTATGAAAAGGGTGGATAGATTTTGCATCGTATGGGAATTAAGGGTTATGGAGAAAAGACAGGTAGGTGAAGGTGAGTCCTTGGCCACATCAGCCATGATCTTATTGAGTGGTGCAGCAGGCTCGATGGGCCAGATGGCCGACCCCTGCTCCTAATTCTTATCTTCGTATGCTCTTATATCCCCACCTACAGAGTCTAAGACAGCCCGATTCCAGCCCGGATCCAGGATTCTGGATGGAGTTTTAATGTTAGCAGACGACAGAATCAAAGAGCTCGAACCCCAGCGTGACATGCAGTAGAAAGAGCTTTTGAACTCCACGGACGAAGAGAGGGAGATTGGACACGAACCATTAATGACATTAATAATGTTACCATGGAAACGTGGTTAAAGGGACTGTGTAAGGCTGCCAGTGATGGGACAGCCCGTCAGCATAGTGATTTCGTAAATGTCACCAGGTGAATACAAAAAGCGGGATACACTATAACTGACTTTATTTTCCGTTTCCAGGACACATGGGAGTCTTCTGCTGGAAGAGACTTGCAGGACAGCTCTGCTGTCGAGGTACAGACAGTCTTGAACTGCCCAGCGACGCTGATTATCTACGACACCTTCTTCTGACATGTAAACCTCTGATGCATTTACATTCTACCACCCTGTATACTGAACTATGTCAGCTGATTTATTATCAACTGGTCCTTACCGAACACAAAGCAGAAACTCTTTCTTTAACCGGACACATCTATTACGTACGGTCCAGAGGGTGTATCAGCAGAGATGTCATTGAGTGAAGAACAGAAAGAAGAATTTGAAATACCAAACACAACCCCTCATGTCACTATCCGTCAGATGTCAGGATGTACAACTGTTCCTGTCTCCTGTCCTCCTCAGCACGGTGTCCCCACGGCTGTGTGCTGAGCCCGTAGCTGTACACTCTGCTCACACATGAGTCCACAGTCAAACACCCGAGTGATCACATCGTCAGGGTCGCCTGTGACACCACACTTGGGGGGCTCATCGCCAACAGCTGTGAGATGGCCGACAGAGAGGAGGTAGAAGAGCGCTGAGCCTGATGCCTCTTCCTCAATGTCAGCAGGATAAAGGAGATGGTTATTGACTTTGGGAGAACTCGCACCACTCACATCGCTCTTTACATCAGTGACGTGGCAGTGGAAACGGTCAGCAGTCTCAAACTCTCATGGTGCCAGAACACATCCCACACCGTCACAGTAAACTCACCCACCCTCTGCTTTCTGAGGAGGCTGTAGAGAGCTGGGCTGTGCACTGTATATCCACACTCATTTCAATCTGCTGCTGCGCAGTGGAGAGTATCCTAACTCATTGCATCACTGCACGGTACGGAAACTGCACCACGGCTGACAGGAAGGCTCTGAACTGCCGGTCCAAACTGCCCAAAGCATCAGTGGCATCAGCCTGTCCACCATCAGGGAGATGGATACAAAAAGGTGTCTGTCCACCATCAGGGAGATGGATACAAAAAGGAGCCTGTCCACCATCAGGGAGATGGTTACAAAAAGGTGTCTGTCCACCATCAGGGAGATGGATACAAAAAGGAGCCTGTCCACCATCAGGGAGATGGATACAAAAAGGAGCCTGTCCACCATCAGGGAGATGGATACAAAAAGGAGCCTGTCCACCATCAGGGAGATGGATACAAAAAGGTGCCTGTCCACCATCAGGGAGATGGATACAAAAAGGTGCCTGTCCACCATCAGGGAGATGGATACAAAAAGGTGCCTGTCCACCATCAGGGAGATGGATACAAAAAGGAGCCTGTCCACCATCAGGGAGATGGATACAAAAAAGGTGCCCCCACTCACCCTACTCACGGGCTGTTGCCCCAATCCCGTCATGGAGGAGGCTACACCAGAAACGCCCCAGTTACTCGCCCCAAGAAGCAAAGTTAATCAACACCTCCTCCCACTAACCCACTCCTGCACACCGGCAACCACCACTACTTCATCATTCCTGTCAGTCACCTCATGTACAGCCAGGCGTCACTTTACGGACATGCAATCAATCGTGTATAAAGCTATCTTATGTATTTATATTTATTGTATTTTTTATTGTTGTTCTTTATCATTGTGTGTTTCCTTTTTTATTGCTGCTTCTGATGCGGAGTAGCAATTATTTTCTTTTCCTTTACAGTTGTGAGCAGAAAATGACATTAAACACAGCTGCTCTGATAAACATACCGGCAACAACATCACAGACACATGGCAAAGCCGCGCTCACAACAACAGAAACACAAATTATTCACACATTTTATGAGAAGGAACACAAATAGAACAAAAACATTTCGAGCACAGTGGTCAGAGTATTCATAGTACAACATCGCACTCATAGTGTTCAAAACTGAAGGGTCCAGTTCCAGATAAAATGGGAAACCAGTCTTCCTGTCCGTAAAAATGAATGCAATTGATCGTCACAAACAAGAGAAAATCTGCAGAATCTGGAAATCAAAGCAACACACAGACACAATGCTGGAGGAACTCAGCAGGCCAGGCAGTATCTATGGAAAAGAGTACAGTCAACGTGTCGGGCCGAGGCCATTCGGCAGGACTTCCCTTAGATCATCCAATAGATTTAGCAATTCTGATGTCAGCCTCACCGGCCTATAATTACCTGGTTGAGAACAGTAGACCGTGAATCTGTTGAACTCGTTGCCACAGGTGGCTGTGTTTGCAGGTTGTAGACTGTAAATTTGGCAGAAGCTGACAGGTTCTTGATTACTTAGTTTTGTCCCGGGAGGAGGGCAGAAGGATGGGTTCGGGAGCGAAATTGGTCAACAATGATGAAATAAGGGAGCAGACTCGATGGGCCGAATGGTGTGATTCTGTTCCAATGTCTTGTGCTCTAAACACATATTTACCAGCCACCACTTTCCAGTTTCTACAGAGATTGTTCCCTCCATTTGTCCTTCTCCACTATTGTTCCTCCTGGCACCTTTCCCTGGAACAGAGAGAAATACTACACCCGTCCATTCATCTCCCTGACTCTATTCATCGCCCAAAGAGATTCTCCCAGGTGAGGCAACACTTGTCCATTGTATCCGGTTCTCCTGATGCAGCTCCTCCACATCGGAGAGACCTGGCGTAAATTGGGGAAATTGCTCTGTCCAGCACTTCCTTTTCATCTGACAAAAGTGGAACTCCCCTGTGCCCAAACAATTTCATTCCTGTCTTCATTTCCATTCCAACATATCGTTCCATGACTTCCTCTTCTGCCATCATGATGCCAACCTGCGGGTGGAGGAGCAACACCTTACATTTTCTTTATATAACCTCCAACCAGATGGGATGAGTATCGATTTCTCCTTCCAGTAAACTTTACCCTTCCCCTCCCCTCAACTCCCCCCGCCCCCAACTCTGGCTCTTACCTCCTTTTCTCACCTGCATATCAACTACTTTTCCCACTCCTCCTTCCCTTTCTCCCATGGCCCATCCTCTCCTCTCAAACCAGATGCCTTGCTCTCCAGCTCTTTATCTTCCCACTCAACGGACTTCACCAATCACTTTCTGTCTATCCTCTTTCTACTGCCCGCCTTCCCCCTTCATTTCCCATCCTGAAAAAGGGGTTTCAGCTCGAAATGTCAACTGTTGATTCATTTCCATAGACGCTGCTTCACCCGTGAGTTCCTCCAGTACATTCTGTGGGCAATTATCCCACCTAGTGGTGACCTGCCGGAATGGCAGTTCCTCTGTGGACGGGACTCTCACCTGGAGGTTTCCTGCCGCAATGGCCGGTCCCTTGTTGATAACACTGCCACCTAGTGGTGTCCTGCCGGAATGGCAGGGCCTCTGTGGACGGGACTCTCACCTGGAGGTTTCCTGCCGCAATGGCCGGTCCCTTGTTGATAACATTGCCACCTAGTGGTGTCCTGCCGGAATGGCAGGGCCTCTGTGGACGGGACTCTCACCTGGAGGTTTCCTGCCGCAATGGCCGGTCCCTTGTTGATAACACTGCCACCTAGTGGTGACCTGCCGGAATGGCAGGGCCTCTGTAACAGCATTCTCACCTGGAGATTTTCCGCCGCAATGGCCGGTCCCTTGTTGATAACACTGCCACCTGGTGGTGTCCTGCCGCATGACCGGTCCGCAATGGAAAACACGCCCACCGGGTGAGTCCTGCTACAAAGACAGGTCCGCTGTGAACAACACTCCCACCTGGCGGTGTCCAGCCGCAATGACATGTCCGCTGTGGACAACACTACAGTTAACAGACAGCCGTCAACTTTTTGTAAAATGACACTTCATCAGGACCGGAAAGGACGGGGATAGATGGTAGAATGATAAATTGAGGAAAGTGGTCGAAGTTGAAGTTGGTAGTTGGTAGATGAGGGGCAAGGTTGGTGGGAGGGGATGGAATTGAAATCGGAAGCTGGGAGATGAGAGTTGGAAAAGTTCAAGAGCTGCAGAAGAACGAATCTAATAGGAGAGTAGAGTGGAATACTGACGAAAGGAAGGATTACTAGAATCAGAGAAAGGTGATGGGCAGGCAAGAAGAGAAGGGGTGATAGGGTAACTAGTAACACACTATATTGCTGGAGGAACTCAGCAGGCTATGCAGCATCTATGAAAGGGAGTACATAAATGGGAAACCAGCGGGACTGGTGGAATAAAGATGAGAAGTCAGGCTTAGAAGCTGTGGGGATGAGGGAGATAAACACAAGGTGATATGTTCAACCGGAAGGAAGGTGTAGGGTGAAGTAAAGAAGACAATAGAACAAATAAAAGAGGGTGGATCACCAGACGAAGGCGCTGCCCATCTGTCCTCTATTAGATTTCCCACTTCCAGTCCGATATCTCTTCCAGCTGTCACGTACAAGTTTGGGGGTAAGGAGATACTGTCTTACGATGATGATTAAAGCTCAGTTCAGTTCAGTCCGTGGTATTGAGTTGAGTAGTGATGGACAGACAGAGAGAGAGAGGGATTTGAATCTTCAGGTGAGCTGACGCCGTCGGTCTTCCCTTTGTCCTCCGAAATCATTTAATAGTCACCGACTGTGACTTCAACAATGGGGACCGGTTTTCTGTGGTGGAGCTATCAACCCAGGCAAGGGTGGACACATGGACAACTCCCCACCGGTCACTGCCTTTTCTTTTCACTGCAAGAGCCACTGATCGATCCTCCAAAAACCCGCTTTTTCTGCGGGCACAACAAAGCTCATTCAGTGTCCAAAACATGTATCTGAGGTCTATATGATCTGACCTTCTATTTTATCTTCCCGTGCTGAGCGCCAACTGTCTCTCAAATAACTCCGCCCTTCTCTGTCTGTGGAAGAATACAAGCAGGCGATGTCCTTGAAGAAGATATAAACAACCTGTGAGCAGTCTGCGTCTCTCTGCCTCTTTCAAAAGCACATGTCAGTGTTAAATAACTCTCTCTCTCTTTCAAAAGCACAGTTCATAGGGGTAAACAAGCACAATTTATAGGGTAATTTAGGACCCCGTCACACCCCTTTCTTCAGAGAGAGAGAAAAAAAATGACAAAGGCAATTTTTTTTTCGTCCAAATGTAGATTACAGACTTTGAAACAATACATGTTGATCATCAGATGACAGAGCAAAAATCTGTACAGTTTCCAACTTAACATCTGGATAAACAATCAGCTATAATATTGTCAGTACCTTCACATGTTTGTTTTTTGAAGTCACATTCTTGCAATATCAGACTCCAATTTAACAACCTTCTATTCTTATCCTTCATCTTAGGTCGAAACACCAACGGATTATAGTCCATGTAAACCACAAGCGGTCTCTGGGCAACAGGCAGATTTTGAGGTCTCTGAACATAGACCTTAAAATGTTGTAAAGCCAGAATAAGTGCTAACAATTCCTTTTCAACAGTTGAATAATTTCTCTGAGAATTTCTTTGAGAAATAAGCTACTGGATGTTCAATATCATCCACACCCTTCTGTAACAGTACCGCCCCAACAGCTTCGTAACTAGCATCGGTTGCTATCGCGAATGGTTTCAAAAAATCAGCTGCTTTGAGCAGAGGATGACAACACAGGATGGTTTTCAGATGTTCAAATGCCTCCTGGCAAAAGTCATTCCAGACAAATCTTTCACTCTTCCCTGGGAATTTTGTTAGGGGGAGGGCGATGTCAGCAAATTTCTTACAAAACTTACGACAATACCCAACCATTCCTAAAAACCTTCTTAAAGCTTTCTTGCCGGTCAGAACAGGAACCTCAGCAACAGCTTGAACCTTGGCGTGAACAGGAGCCAGTTGGCCCTGGCCTACTACATAGTCAAGATAAATAACAGTAGCATGATCAATTTCACTCTTATAAAAGTTCACAGTAAGATTGGCCTTGGAAAGTCTGTCATATAGTTTTTCTACTGCTGCAGTATGCTCTTCCCATGTGTCATTCCAGGCCTGTCAATCATTGATATAAGCCCCTGTGTTTTCTAAACCTCCAATCACAGAACTGATCATTCTTTGAAATGTCCCTGGTGCATTTTTCATCCCGAAGGGTAAAACATTATGTTCATACGGTCCAGATGGTGTCCCAAATGCTGATATCTCTTTAGCCCTCTCTGTTAAAGGAACACCCCAGCATCCTTTTAACAGGTCAATCTTTGTAAGGTATTTAGCCTTCCCCACTCTATCAATACAGTCATCCATTCTCCTTCCTTGTTCTTTCTAGTTTCTAATTTCTTGCTCAACCATTTTACTTTTCTCAAGGTTCACTCTGTAAAGATGCTGTTTCATGGGCTGGACTGAATTTATAATGACGTGACGCACTGCATATGTGCACCATTTCAAAATGTCACAAAATACATTTCCATGCTTGTCGATTAGCTCCTTCACTTGTTTCTTGCGGTCTAGGGTCCAACTGATGGACCTTATCAGTAATATTTTTCAAAACAATGGAATTGGAACATCTTGGTGAGACTAGGTTCAGTGGGGAAACAGGATTTTGCATTTCATTATCAGATGCCATGACTCCGTTTTGTTCCATAACAATTCTCCCACGTGCCATTCCAGCGAACAAATATTTTATTTAAGTCCTGGATACTGTTGGCGGGGACGACCGACCAGGTGTGAGCTACGGTGGCAGGGCCTCCGGCACTGAGTCTGACCCGGTGGTGCAGAAGGATGGGACGGAGAAGAGGAGAGCTGTCGTCATTGGAGATTCTATAGTCAGGGGAGCAGACAGGAAATTTTGTGGACGTGAGAAGGACACCCGCATGGTTTGTTGCCTCCCGGGTGCCAGGGTCCGGGATGTCTCTGACCGGGTGCACGACATCCTGGTACGAGAGGGAAAACAACCAGAAGTCGTGATACATGTTAGGACCAACGACATAGGCAGGAAGAGGGATGAGGTCCTGAAGTGTGAGTTTCGGGAACTATGCAGAAGGCTGAAGAACAGGACCTCAAGGGTGGCGTTCTCAGGATTACTGCCAGTGCTACGTGACAGTGATGGTAAGAATTGGAGGAGATGGCAGTTGAATGCGTGGCTGAGGAGTTAGTGCAGGGAACACAGTTTTAGATTTTTAGATCATTGGGATCACTTCTGGTGAAGGTGGGACTCGTACAGATTGGATGGTTTGCACCTGAACTCGAGGGGGAGCAATATCCTGGCAGGTAGGTTTGCTAGCATGGTTCGGGAGGGTTTAAACTAATTTGC
Organism: Mobula hypostoma; assembly: GCF_963921235.1. NCBI lineage: Eukaryota > Metazoa > Chordata > Chondrichthyes > Myliobatiformes > Myliobatidae > Mobula > Mobula hypostoma. The sequence goes on along the minus strand of NW_026948271.1, from coordinate 77,902 downwards.
GAGGGGGATGGGACCCAGAGCGACAGAGCAGTGAAAGAAGTGCATGGAGTAAAGCCAGATCTAACATACAGAGAGACTTTGAGGAAAGAGAAGCAGAATAAGCAGTGTAAAGACAGTAAGGTAGAAGGGCTGAAATGTGTGTACCTCAATTCAAGAAGCATCAGGAACAAAGGTGATGAACTGAGAGCTTCGATACATACATGGAATTATGATGTAGTGGCCATTACAGAGACTTGGCTGGCACCAGGGCAGGAATGGATTCTCAATATTTCTGGATTTCAGTGCTTTAAAAGTGATAGAGAGGGCGGAAAAAGGTGAGTAGGGGTGGCATTACTGGTCAGGGATACTATTACAGCTACAGAAAGGGTGGGTAATGTAGCAGGATCCTCTTTTGAGTCAATATGGGTGGAAGTCGGGAACAAGAAGGGAGCAGTTACTCTGTTGGGGGTATTCTATAGGCCCCCTAATAACAGCAGAGATTACAGAGGAGCAGATTGGGAGGCATATTTTGGAAAGGTACAAAAATAACAGGGTTGTTATCATGGGTGACTTTAACTTGCCGAATATTGATTGGCACCTGATTAGTTCCAAGGGTTTAGATGGGGCAGAGTTTGTTAAGTGTGTCGAGGACGGATTGCTGTCACAGTATGTAGACAGGCCGACCAGAGGGAATGCCAAACTAGATCTAGCACTAGGTAATGAACTGGGTCAGGTCACAGATCTCTCAGTGGGTGAGCATCTGGGGAACAGTGACCACCGCTCCCTGGCCTTTAACATTACCATGGAAAAGGAGAGAATCAGAGAGGACAGGATTTTTTTAAATTGGTGAAAAGCAAATTATGAGGCTATAAGATGTTTTTGCAGGGAAATGTACTATGGACATGTGGTTTATGTCTAGAGATCTCTTGCGGGATGTTAAGGATAAATTTGTCCCGGTGAGGAAGATAAAGAATCGTAGGGTAAAGGAACCATGGGTGACAAGTGAGGTGGAAAATCTAGTCAGGTGGAAGAAGGCAGCATACATGAGGTTTAGGAAGCAAGGATCAGATGGGTCTATTGAGGAATATAGGGAAGCAAGAGAGGAGCTTAAGAAGGGGCTGAGAAGAGCAAGAAGGGGGCATGAGAAGGCCTTGGCGAGTAGGGTAAAGGAAAACCCCAAGGCATTCTTCAATTATGTTAAGAAAAAAAGGATGACAGGAGTGAAGTTAGGACCGATTAGAGATAAAGGTGGGAAGATGTGCCTGGAGGCTGTGGAAGTGAGCGAGGTCCTCAACGAATACTTCTCTTCGGTATTCACCAATAATAGGGAACTTGATGATCGTGAGGAAAATATGAGTGAGGTTGATGTTCTGGAGCATGTTGATATTAAGGGAGAGGAGGTGTTGGAATTGTTAAAATACATTAGGATAGATAAAGCCCCAGGGCCTGACGGAATATTCCCCAGGCTGCTCCACGAGGCGAGGGAAGAGATTGCTGAGCCTCTGGCTAGGATCTTTATGTCCTCCTTGTCCACGGGAATGGTACCGGAGGATTGGAGGGAGGCGAATGTTGTCCCCTTGTTCAAAAAAGTTGGTAGGGATAGTCCGGGTAATTATAGACCAGTGAGCCTTACGTCTGTGGTGGGAAAGCTGTTAGAAAAGATTCTTAGAGATAGGATCTATAGGAATTTAGAGAATCATGGTCTGATCAGGGACAGTCAGCATGGCTTTGTGAAAGGCAGATCGTGTCTAATAAGCCTGATAGAGTTCTTTGAGGAGGTGACCAGCCATATAGATGAGGTTAGTACAGTGGATGTGATCTATATGGATTTTAGTAAGGCATTTGACAAGGTTCCACACGGTAGGCTTATTCAGAAAGTTAGAAGGCATGGTATCCAGGGAAGTTTGGCCAGGTGGATTCGGAATTGGGTTGCCTGCAGAGGGCAGAGGGTCTTGGTGGAGGGAGTACATTCAGATGGGAGGATTGTGACTAGTGGTGTCCCACAAGGATCTGTTCTGGGACCTATACTTTTCGTGATTTTTATTAACGACCTGGATGTGGGTGTAGAAGGGTGGGTTGACAAGTTTGCGACGACACAAAGGTTGGTGGTTTTGTAGATAGTGTAGAGGATTGTCGAAGATTGCAGAGAGACATTAATAGGATGCAGAAGTGGGCTGAGAAGTGGCAGGTGGAGTTCAACCCGGAGAAATGTGAGGTGGTACACTTTGGAAAGACAAACTCCAATGCAGAGTACAAAGTAAATGGCAGGATACTTGGTAGTGTGGAGGAGCAGAGGGATCTCGGGGTACATGTCCACAGATCCCTGAAAGTTGCCTCACAGGTGGATAGGGTAGTTAAGAAAGCTTATGGGGTGTTAGCTTTCATAAGTCGAGGGATAGAGTTTAAGAGCTGCGATGTAATTATGCAGCTCTTTAAAACTCTGGTTAGGCCACACTTGGAGTACTGTGTCCAGTTCTGGTCGCCTCACTGTAGGGAGGATGTGGAACCATTGGAAAAGGTAAGGAGGAGATTTACGAGGATGCTGCCTGTTTTAGAGAGTATGCATTATGATCAGAGATTAAGTGAGCTAGGGCTTTACTCTTTGGAGAGAAGGAGGATGAGAGGAGACATGATAGAGCTGTACAAGATAATAAGAGGAATAGATAGAGTGGATAGCCAGCGCCTCTTCCCCAATGTACCACTGCTGAAAACATGGCTTTAAGGTAAGGGGTGGGAGGTTCAAGGAAGATATTAGAGGAAGGGTCTTTACTCAGGGAGTGGTTGGTGCGTGGAATACACTGCCTGAGTCAGTGGTGGAGGCAGATACACTCGTGAAGATTAAGAGACTACTAGACAGTTATATGGAGGAATTTAAGGTGGGGGTTATATGAGAGGCAGGGTTTGAGGGTCGGCATAACTTTGTGGACCGAAGGGCCTGTAATGTGCTGTACTGTTCTATGCATATGTAAGCCTACGCCAGACAGGGTTCCTTACTGGGACAGCACGACCATCTCCTCCGGGAGGTCATGGAGAACCTCCGTTCCGTGTCTGCTCCCGTCACGCAGATCGGTGACCAGGTGTACCGTGTATCCACTCATCTCACTCAGCCCACTCCTGGAACGCTGTCTAACGAGCCCAGACAGCCTGTAGTGGCAACCCCCTACGTGTCAGCAACAACCCCGCCAAGACAGCCTCGCGTACCTGAACCGGAGCACTACGTGTCGGCCCTTCCTTCATCAGTGCTGCCTGGTGTTTGAACAGCAGTCGTCCACGTACTCCACAGATAAGTCAAATATTGCTTATATCATGGGATTGTTGCGGGGAAGTGCATTAGCGTGGGCCACAGCTGTTTGGGATAACCAAGTGGATATCTGCTCTTCTTTCGCCACCTTTATCGCGGAGATGTGAAAGATCTTTGACCACCCCGTCCGTGGTAAACACGCCGCCAAGCGTCTACTCACTCTCCGCCAGGGCTCACGCAGTGTTGCCGAATATTCCCTGCAGTTCCGGACGTTAGCGACCGACACGGGGTGGGACGATGAGGTACTCCAACGGATATTTCAGAATGGTCTCAGTGACATGGTGAAAGGCGAGTTGGCAGCAAGAGACGACACCGACAGCCTGGATTCCCTGATCTCCCGAGCCACCAGGTTGGACAATCGCCTCCGAGAACACCATAGAGAAAGAACTGGTCGTCCACCACCTTTGCCCAACTCTTCGACACGCATTACCGCCTCCCGCCAGAACAGGCAGCTCTCCGCCTCCTGCTCCTAGAGTAGCTCCCAGCCCTGTCGTTTCCACCGCCCCGGGAGAGGAAACCATGCAGCTGGGACGGAACCGCCTTTCTCCTACAAAGTCTATTGCACCCTCGGGAGCGGAAGTTGGCGGTAATGCACCATTAAGCTGGGTTCCAACCGCGGTAAAACACGAAGAAGAAGAAGGGGAAGAAACAGGAGAAGAAGAAGTGATGATGAAGATTCCGGAGATTCAGAGCGGGTGAGTGTCTATATTGCTGCCAGTCCGGCCTCTTCGGCGCTACCTGTCCCCTTCCGCCAAAAGGGAAGGTTCACCAGCGGAAAGGGGGACTCTGGTGAGCCAGACAACACTCCCTTCCCACCCCCGACCCCCGATGCAGCTTCAAGCTACTTTGTGTTACAACCAACAGTCCCTGCCTCTGTTAGCACCAGTGGACTCCGGCAGTGAGGGATTTTTTTTTGGATGAAAACTTAGCCTTCCAAGCCGGAATTCCTCGTGAGCCATGTTCACACCCCTGGAAGCTCGGGCGCTGGGCGGTAGACTTCTGGCCCGAGTCACACACTGCACAGAACCCCTGCTTCTCCTTCTCTCCGGAAAACAGCGGGAACAGGTACGATTCAAATTAATTTCCTCCACTCAAGCCCCTATAGTTCATGGTTACCCCTGGTTAAGTCGTCATAACCCCCACATCGACTGGCCCACCGGGAAGATAGTCAGCTGGAGTTCGCTCTGCCATTCCACTTGTCTGCAATCAGCCCTTTCCCCAGTGGAGGTCAACGCGACCTCGTCCGCCTCTGACCCCCCTGACTTGTCCAGGGTTCCCGTAGAGTATCAGGATCCGGGAGAAGTGTTTAGCAAGCATCGGGCCCTTTCTCCGCCTCCACATCGCCCTTACGACTGCGCAATTGACCTTCTCCCTGGAGCTTCATCACACACCAGACGGCTGCCATGCCTCTCGGTCTCACTAATGCCCCCGCCGACTTCCAAGCCCTGGTAAACGACGTCATTGGGTACTTTATTAACCGTTTCGTTTTCGTTTGTTTGGACGACATCCTAATCTTCTCCCGCAGTCTTCAGGAGCACACCCAACATCTCCGTCAGGTTCTTCAGAGGCTTTTGGAGAACACGGTATTCGTTAAGGCAGAGAAGTGCGAGTTCCATGCCCGATCTGTCAGTTTTCTGAGGTACGTCATGGAGAGCGGGCAAGTGAGGGCGGATCCCGAAAATATCCGGGCGGTGGCGGAGTGGCAAAACCCACGACCTTAAACAACTCCAGCGATTTCTGGAGTTCGCAAACTTCTACCGTCGCCTCATCAGGGATTACAGCCGGGTGGCTGCGGCCCCTTACTCAACTCATCTCTCCTGCGACCCCTTCTCACTGGACCCCCGAAGCGGACTCAACCTTCTCGGAGCTGAAGAGGCGTTTTACCTCCGCTCCCATCCTGGTCCAGCCCGACCCCTCTCGCCAATTCATTGTGAAAGTTGACTCCTCCGACTCTGGGGTGGGAGCGGTCCTCTCCCAATGCTCCGTCCCAGACCAGAAGCTCCATCCCTGCGCCTTCTTCTCTCACCGTCTATCCCCCGCCGAAAGTAACCACAACGTTGGGAACCGGTAGTTGCTGGTCGTCAAACTCGCCTTGCAGGAGCGGAGGCACTGGCTGGGGGAGCTGAACATCCATTCATCGTCTGGACGGACCCCAAGCACCTGCCATACATCCAGAACGCTAAACGCCTTAATTCCCGCCAAGCCTGTTGGGATTATGTTTTGGCCGTTTCAAATTCACCCTCACCTGTCGTCCTGGTTCCAGGAACGTGAAGCCAGATGCTCTCTCTCGTCAATAGGTCTTCGAGGAGGGCCTTCCCAAACTCGATACCGTCCTTCAACCATCCTGTGTTGTGGCTGCCCTCTCCTGGGAGACCGAATCCATCGTCAAAGAGGCCCAACGGACGCAACCTGACCCAGGCAATGGGCCCCCCAATCGCCTATTCTTGCCTGACTCTGTCCGGTCTCAGGTTCTCCAGTGGGGGCATATTTCCCGGTTCGCCTGCCATCCCGGAATCGATCGAACTCTGTCCCTTCTGAAGCGACATTTCTGGTGGTCCCCCATGGATGCTGACACTCGCTCCTTCGTCTCTGCCTGTTCTGTGTGTGCCCGCGGAAAAGCCTCCCATCGGCCCCCTTGATGGGTTGCTTCGACCCCTACCTGTCCCTAGCCGCCCTTGGTCCGACATTGCTTTGGATTTCGTCACTGGACTAACCTCTTCACATGGTAACACTGCCTTACTTACCGTGGTGGACCGTTTCTCCAAAGCCGTGCACTTCACATCCCTTCCCAAACTCCCTACAGCCCGCGAAACAGCCGACCTCCTTGTTCAACACGTCTTCCGCCTTCATGGAATTCCCTCTGACATTGTTTCTGACCGGGATGCCCAATTCATCTCTTAAGTCTGGAGGTCCTTCTGTTAAGGCCTTGGACCCTCGGTAAGTCTGCCTTCCGGTTTCTATCCACAGACTAACGGTCAAACGGAGCGAGCAAACCACGATTTGGAAGCAGCACTGCGCTGCATATCCGCCAACAACCCGACATCCTGGAGCACCCATCTCACTTGGGTGGAGTACGCCCACAACTCCCTGGTCAACAGCACCACCGGAATGTCTCCCTTCGAATGCTTCCTCGGTTATCAACCCCTCTGTTTCCTGCCCATGCAGACGATATTGCTGTGTCTTCAGTTCAGGCCCGTCTCCGCCGGAGCCGCAGGGACTGGAAGGATGTACGCGCGGCCCTGCTCCGTTCAGCTGACCACAAATGGAAGATTGCCGATCGCTATCGAATTCCTGGACCCAACTATCGGCCTGGTCAGAAGGTTTGGTTTTCTTCAAAATACATCCCCCTCAACAATGAATCCAAGAATCTCGCCCCTCTTTACCTCCGACCATTCGAAATTGTGAGCATCACCAAGCCCTCGGTGGTCAAACTCAAACTGTCTAGAGCCATGCAGATTCATCCCACGTTCCACGTCTCCTAATTGAAACCTGTGTCTGTCAGCCCTTTGTACCCTCCTGATGAAGCTCCTCCACCCGCTTGGCTTACACCGTCTGGCGAATCCCGGATGTGCGTCACCGAGCCAGGGGTCTGTTTCACTTGGTTGATTGGGAAGGCTACGGTCCTGAGAAGCGCACCTGGATTCCCCGCTTGGACCCTTCCCTCATCCGAAATTTCCATCGAGACAATCCGGACGAACCTTGTGGTTTGCTTGGAGGCTCCTGCTTGTGGGGTGGGGTGGGGACGGCTGGCCTGATGCTTTCACGTTCCCGACCGTTAATTCCCCATTTTCTTCTAATTCCCTTTGATTGTACCACGGTTCCGACCATTAATTCCCTATTTTCCCCTAATTTCCTTTGATGGTGGCACACCTGGTTTTCATCAAGACCTGCAGCAAAAGAACCCCGGCTTTGCAGCCACTAGCTGCCAGATCGTTGGTTTTGCCAGTGTAGTATTTAACGTTTCCCGGCCGCTCAGGATTGTGTGTTCTAAGTTTTCCTTCAGTACCGAGATTTACCTGTGAAACTCGCTCTCTCCGCGTCAGGATAAGTTTTCCATGTTCCACTTCAGTTCCGAGGGTAACCTGTGAAACTCCGTCTCTCCCTGTCAAGATAAGGATTCTAAGTTTTACTTCAGCACCGAGGTTTACCTGCATAATTCCGTCTATCCGTGTTAAGAAAAGTTTTGTCTGCCGCTTTCCTTTCTAGACTGCGTGTCAAGATCTGCCTGCCTTCTGTTTTCCTTCACACCCACCTGTTTGCCGTTCAACGCTCACACCCTTGTCAGCTTCCTAACTCAATCTCCGGGCCTATGTCCTGTCTTTGGATTCACCTCGTTCCTTGCAACACAACGACTATTTTGCGCGCATCCTCAAATCCACATGAGCCACCAGAAGCCGTGTGCATTTTATGACAAACCTCTAAAGGTATTCAATCCCCAAATCAGTGCGCACCTTCATGTGCGAAAACACAGCCCTAAATCAGTGCGTATCCCCAATTCATGTTCACCCCCAAACCCGTGGGCTCCCCAATACTGCGTTCTCTGCAATTTGGTGCGCACCCCAAACCCGCTGACACACCCGCAGGCACCACAGCAACAATCAGTTCAAACCGTTCAGGAAATTGTTGCCTTGGGAAAAAATAAATATATCATGCAACCGAAGATTCTTTGCAAATCTTGGTGTAACTTCAAACCTGTGTGCACTCCCATATTAGAATAGATTAGATTAGATTAGATTATGAGGACACTCAGTCCGCTTTTGTTGTCATTTAGAAATGCATGTATTAAAAATGATACAATGTTCCTCCAGAAAGATATCACAGAAACAGAGGACAAACCAAGACTAAAACTAACAAATCGCATAATTATAAAATCTAGTTACAACAGTGCAAAGGAACACAGTAATTTGATAAAGAGCAGCCCATGAGCACATTAAAAAAAGTCTCAAGTCCCGATAGCCCCATCATCTCACGCAGACGGTAGAAGGGAGAAACTCTCCCTGCCATGAACCCCTAAGCGCCACAAACTTGCCGATGCATTGGAAGCACCAGACCGCAGCGGACTCTGAGTCCGTCCGAATACTTCGAGCCTCCGACCAGCCCTCCGACACCGAGGACCGAGCACCATCCACTGCCGAGCGGTTCGACCCCACCCCGGCCGCCGAGCAACAAGCAAAGCCGAGGACTCGGGGCTTTCCCCTCCCGGAGATTCTGGATCACACAGTAGCAGCGGCAGCGAAGCAGGCATTTCAGAAGTTTCACCAGATCTTCCTCCGTGCTCTCACGTCGGTCTCCATCAAATCAGGATTGTGCACGGCACCCCACTTGACAGAGAACAGATATCATTCACTGACTGAGTGCTCATCCCCATCTCAGTCGACACAGCCCTAAATCTGCAAAATCCCCAAATCAGTGCTTTCCCGCATATTCGAGAATACATCCAGGACCATCCCGAAATCCATCTCAAATCCAATACGTTGTAGACGACGTTATTCGCCGACAATCTGCGCAATCCCCAGTTCACTGCGCAACTCAAGCACATTAGTATCCCAGTCTAAGAATTATTTCAAACAGTTCACACAGTAGCTGCCTCCACCATGAAATAACAAGAGAAGTGCACTTATGAATGTATTTATAATTAGAAAAAAAAACTTGAGAAATGTCACAACTCCAGATCCGCGGACACCACAACAGTGTGAGAAGCCGGAAATCTGTAAACATCCCCACATTAAATCACATAATTAAATATGTTTGCATCCCCAAACCACTGTGAATCCTTATATTTGCCTACACCGCTCGAAATCGGCACGATCCCTAAATCAGTGCATACGCACCCCCATATTCGACAAGACATAACTGAATCTCCAAGCATCACCAAATCCATGTGCACACACCCATCAATTCCACATTTTTTCTGCACTCATTGTTTGACGCCACAGCCCTAAATGTACGCAATCCACAAAGCAGTGAGCACCAACATTTTCTAGAATACACCGCTAAATCCGTGCATTCCCAATATCAATGGGCACCCCTAAATCTGCATAATAGAATATCTTTGATCAGGACTCATTTCAAACAATTCATAAGATGGCTGTCTCGGCATTGAAGACCCCCACGCACCCCAAAATTCATTTGTAACACCAGATCGGCCGACACGCCCGAATCTGGATGGAACACCAAATGAGTGTGTGCACACGTACTCGCACCAAACCTCTACAGTGCTCAATCTCCAAGTCGGTGAACACCGCCATTTTCGAGAACACATCCCGAAATCCATGTGCACCACCAAAACCGTGTGCACACTCATATTAGCCGTTCAAATTTCAGTTCTCTATCCCAAATTCTTTGCGCACACCAAAAGCACACGCACATTGGGTTATCTTAGAGCAAGTATTGTGTCAAACAGTTGAGAATATGGCTGCCTCGATATTAAAAAAAAACGAGGCCCAAATTTCGTGTGCAAATCTTGAGTTACAACCTCAAACTTAAAAACACAGTAGAATAGATTTGAAAAACGAAAGTACATTGATTAATAAAGTCCCTATAAATGAAACAAACTTCAGATTCATCACGATTTTAAATCCACAAAACCTGCTCACACCTGAGTATGCACATTTGAGTACGCCAAGGAAAGAATCATTTCAAACACTTCACGAAAAATCGGTCTTCACAATTTTACAGTGCAGTTCAATGTTTAACTTTAAAGTTCAAAGTTTAAACTTCAATTGTATTAAAGCCTTTATAAATTAAACAACTTTGTGGCTCGTCAAAATCCCACAGCGACCAACAGCCACAATTTCATATGCGCCGACACACACCTAAAGCTGCGTACATCTCCAAATCCGTTTGCACCCAATATCGGTGTGCACGCTCAAAGCCACACGGACTCCTAGATCCCTGTATATACATGTCTGCCGATACACTCCTAAATCTATGCACACCACCAAATCTGTGTGAAAACCCAAATCCGCTTACACCCCACATGCATATTAGATTAGGCCACAGCAAGAATCATTTTAAACTGCTCACAAAACAGCTGGCTCATAGCTAAATAATAGGAAGAACAACATTCAACTTCCGACGTGCATTTATTAATCAGGTTTCTATAAATAAGAAACCCTCACAATTGTCACACAGCCCCTCCCCACCTCGCAACAACCACCGGCAGCCCAATCCATGTTCACCCCTGAAATCCGTGAAGATTTCCAAATCGGCACGTGCCCCCAGATCCTTGCGCAACCTCAAGTCCATGTGTACCACTAATCCGCCAGCCTCTGCAAACCCGTTAACAGATTATACTTCAGCAAAAATATTTTCAAACTGCTCACAAAACAGGTTTAACGAATTGTTATGCCCTGGTAATGGGTTCACTGCTAACAGTATTCGCATTTTGTTAGAGATATGGGCGGCTTCGGAATGTGGGGCCGCCCGCTCCGGAGGGAAGGCTGTGAAAGCAGATGATTCTTGTGCCTGACACCGGTGGGAGTCTTTGTTTTCGTTCGGCGGAGGATGAAAAGCGAAGACGCTGGAGACAACTGGCTGTAGGATTCAAGCGAGAAGTGACCTTGATTTGATGGAGTCAAGGTGCGATCGCCAACTGTGGATCGGTGAATATGAGGAAGATTTAAGCTCCAACCTCTGCTTATACTTACAATGGGCCTCGTTACTTTTTTCCCCTTTTCGTTTCTCTACTGACCCTTCAGTTAAATTACCATTCATAAATATAGTTCCTTTAAGTGTATGCCGTGTACGATCTTTTATTTCTCGCGGCGAGCTTGCAACACTCTCCCCGGGGTTTTCCGTCGTTCAAAGGCCCACCTGAAGTGTCCCTCTTCTCCACAGTTACAACAGACAATACCAGCCGCTCCCCTTCTTGCGGGACCCCGGCTGCTAGTAACCCTTTTGCATTGTCTCACCCCTCAGAGGATCCGTCTCTCGATCAACTCCATCTGTGGGCCGCAGCCACTCATAACAACCGGGACATCTCAGTTCTCACATCTGCCGCAGTCTCCTCTTACCGCTCCCCTCGGCATGCAGTCCGTGGTCAGTTCAACGAAGGGCATCACTAGCGAGGACTGTACCCTGCCGACGGAGGCCTCCTCCGCATTCTCCTCCTCCAGTACGTCTCTGATCAGCTCGACAGCCGGTGGTGTGTCGCGCCTCTTACGCGACAGTCGGAGACCCCCAAGCGATCAGGTTCTGGGACTGGGCGCATTTCGCTATTTGGTCCATTCTCAACTGATCCAACTCAACCGTCTGAATGGTTCCTCTGTGCCGCAAGCAATTTAGCTGCCTCTCCAGTCGAAAGAAAAATGTAGGCCGAGACTTCTCTCCCTCCTCCTGACACACGCTCCGAAACCCCTTGATGAGCTGCACTGGGCTTTCCGTCGCAACAAACACCTTTTCCGGTGCTTGCATTTAGGCCGCAGAATGTCAGTGAGATTCTGAGCTTCACGGCTCTCAGTCGGTCAGCAGCCCGCCCGCTCAAACTTCCAGCCAATCGCTGTCGCTTTACGTTATCAGAGCAATGCCACTCGTCTAACAACTGAGAGGTCTGCCTCGCCCAAGTCTCATACTCCTCCTCCCCTTTAGCGCTGGGCTTCGTTCCTGAGAACAGATGGAGTCTACCATAGCTGGGACCTTGAACCTGGGCATTTTTCTGGGCATTGGGTAGTTAACCCAATGCACTGCTCGCTGGGAAGCTAATTAGACTTTCCAAATCAGACCATCCCTTCGCTTTGCTACGCAGAAACACGAGAACCATGTCTTTGAACTCTCCACCCCCGGCTGCGGGAGACTCGACTTACGATTCGGCCCGCTCTCTTACACTCTCCATTTCCCGGAAGGTGTGGCCTCCCCCTCCTGTGGTCTCAATATAACCAGGCAGTTCCACTGCCGTTATGTCAGCGCTGGTCTGAACTAAAACGAATTCTGTGTCCATTATTTTATCAAATCTCCACCCCACAATGTTAACTTTCCCTACAGTTTAACTGTACTTAAAATTCGAATGAACAGTTCATCAGCAATACGAATATCGATCCCACGCAATACTTACGCGTTCAATGCCAGTAACCCCGTGTATTCACACCACCGCTCAAACCCGGCAGCATCCATGCCCACGTATCATAATCACTTTACTTCACAATAGTTTAGCACAGGAGTAAACACACGTCCCACTGGTTCAGTGCAGCATCACACTATATCCAACGAAATCCATCCCGGACGAGCCCCCACAATGGTAACTACTCAGTTCTGTTGGCCTTATTAGTCAAGGGAAGACAATCTCTGGCCCTGACAAGCGGGTGAGATTGAGATGGGAGTCCACCCCGAACATCCCTGTTTGTGCGGGCGCTGCGTGATTTGTTACCCTGTAACAAATCAGGACCACGAAATGTCAGACAGTGCAGCGCATACAATTAAACGACTTAGCTTTATAATTCTTAATTTAACTACAGGGTTAATTAGGAGAAAGCAAAAAAAGACAAGGGCCCATTTTAATGAAACAGTCTAATGTGCACAAGTTGGAGATCACGGTTTCCCCTTTGCTGATTCTCCTTCGATCTCCACGGCCTTCGTCTTGTCATGGCTCCGTTTCGGCGTCGTCTCTTTTCATCTCTCGCCGAACAAAAGGCCCAGATCACCATGGTGTCAGGCAGACTGCATGAAAACACCATCCCATCTTGGACGTCTCATATTCCAAAGCAGCCGTTATCTCTAACCATAACCCACTGCTCCTGCAGAAAGACCATTACATGAGCCGCGAGACCTTTCCCAGGATGTTACACTAATTTATTGCTGTTCACTCATATTTACGCTTAGGTTCTAGGGACAGTGTAATTTGGCTGACAGCGAGTTCCACTTTTAATTGCTCTATCGCACTTTGTTGAAAACCGCCGCGGGAACGATACTGCACCAACAGACCAACCACTGGGGTTATAATGATTATGTCGTTCGCTCTATCAACAACCCTATTTAGTAGCTTCTATCATCCAGCAGAAACCAAACAACAGCTCGCTTATATGTCGCAAATGTTTAGTTTGTGGACCAATACGTGTATCTTTGGATTAATGTAGTCTCATTCAGAGAAGAGCTGAAGAGTGGATGAATCATGTGTTTACATTCATTCGTCTGCTGTGCAGATAACTCGCGACTCCTTTTGCACGTTGGAGAAATTGGAAACAAATGTTGGGAAATGCTAGTGTGTTTGGAATGTCTGCCATTTGTTAATGATTTAAACAATCATGCGTTTATAGAGATTGAAATAAACACTTTCGCAGAACGGGTCTTTTTTGGCCAAGAGTCCTATCTACGCTCATCCAGTGGCTTGCTAGCCACTTCCAGTTAACTCTATGTAACATAGAAACATAGAAAATAGGTGCAGGAGTAGGCCATTCGGCCCTTCGAGCCTGCACCGCCATTTATTATGATCATGGCTGATCATCCAACTCAGAACCCTGCACCAGCCTTCCCTCCATACTCCCTTCTCCCCGTAGCCACAAGGGTCATATCTAACTCCCTCTTAAATATAGCCAATGAACTGGCCTCAACAGTTTCCTGTGGCAGAGAATTCCACAGATTCACCACTCTCTGTGTGAAGAAGTTTTTCCTAATCTCGGTCCTAAAAGGCTTCCCCTTTATCCTCAAACTGTCCAAACGCGTGCAAGTCATTTAACTTGTGCTTATCTCTACCTGTTCTGTCAGTTCGTTCCAAACATTATCGAACATTTGTGTGAAATTCCTTTCCATGTTAACATGTTAAATCGTAGGGCATCACCGTAATCTAAATGGACCATATATCCTGTCCCTTTCCAAGGTAAGTATATTAATTCTGAAAGGCATTTCCTTGACCATTGGGATCATCTTACATCCACTGAAGGTTGTACATTCGTTTAGTTAGGAAACTGGGGTGTACTACAAAGTGTAGGGGATATTATTGGCAGAAATTTATGACGGGGAGGATTTTATTATTATTATTTAAATGGCAATGCATTGCAGCATGCTGCTGTGCATAGGTACTTGGGAGTGCTTGTGTATGAATCGCAAAAGGTTGGCTTGCATGTGCAGAAGGCTATGAAAAATTGTATGCTTCAACTGTACAGGGTATTGATGGGGCCATTTCAGGATTACTGCGTGCAGTTCTGGTCTCCTTACTGTCTTTGGAGGCGGTGCAGAGGAGGTTCATCAGATTTTTTTCCAGAGATGAGAGGGTTAAACTATGAGGAAAGATTGAGCTGCCTGAAGAATCAGAGGAGTTACGATAGAAGCAAATGAAATTATGAAACGGATAGATAATATAGGGACAGGAAAGTTGTTTCCACTGATAGGTGAGACTAAAATTAGGGCATGTAGTCTCAAGATTCGGAGAATAAATTTAGGACGAAGATGAGGAGGAATGCTTTTCCCAATCTGCTGAATCTGTGGATTGTGCTGCACAATGAAGCAGTGGAGGCTACCTCAGTAGGTATATTTAAGACGAAGTTGAATAGACTTTTGAATAGAAGGGAAGTTACCGGTTATGGGGAAAAGGCAAACTTTTTCAGCCCAATCACCCCATAAAACACCGCCAGATTTGCAAAGGCTCTGAACCACCTTCATGTTTGCCAGGGCCCATTTATACGCAATATACATTCCGGCGCCCCTTTAGTGTAAAAACATGTCGACCGCATCCCAAAATGTGAAAAAAAATTCTGCTCATTTTTTTTCTTTGCCTTTAAACCTAGCTTAAAACAGTCTTAAGTATATCAGTGTTTATTTTTTATTACAATTTAAAATATCTGGTTCAAATTCTGACAAAAAATGCCTTAAATGTTCGAGCGCTATGACTTTTTGTGAGTTTGTGGTTAACTGTGCAAACGCCTCTTTCAACTAGGTCGGAAGATGGAAATGCAGTGAAAGGCCAACTGGGTCATTTTTGCTTGTTCATCATTCCGAATATGGATCATTTCTTTTTACAAGCTCTCTTCGTGTTCTACCATTTGCAAAAAAAAAGGTTAGTTACGCATTCTGGAATTTTCATATTTTTCAGATCCTTGAACTAAATCTGAAAAATCTTTCTTCGGTGACTGCTTGTGTAAGCAGCACCCTTGTAAATCACCATCTATGAAAGATATTTTCACACTTTCTATGACACTCTCACAGGGCAACTGCGAAAACATCCTTCTCCAAAAGTCTTGCTTACATTTCTCCAATTTTCCGATAAAATGGACAAGCCACCTTTCTCCTGGATTAAATTGAATTTCCCACCTACAGATTCATATTTAGAATGTTGATTTTGTCATATGGATCGGTTAGGTATGCAACATCTCGACGTACAAGTTCAATTTTCTTTCCCACGCTCCTGCCGAACTTGAGCAAACATTCAATCACAGTGTCAAAAAGGTGACATAGATGTTTTAAGCAGCAGCCTTTGGACAGCCAACACACTCTAGTGTGAAGACGCAAGCGTGCAAACTCTTCATCGTTATCTTGGCATATCTGGCGAAATATTCTGCTATTTAATTCATGAACTTTAATTTTGTTGATAGCAGATATTATAAAACGCATGCTTGAGAAATTCGTTGGCTGGAGCTTTTGGTTGCAATATGTTAGAGATGAGTTACACAGTGGATTTCAAATAAGCTTGGAATTTCTTATTACACAAATGCAACGAAACCAGCATAAGTGGAACAGAGGCCAATGATGGCCTCCCGTCTTCATCGTCATCTGAGGTCGATGACATAGTTGGAGTTCATCAACGCTTGTGCAATCCATTGCATCCAGTGTTCAGGGAATTGGCCTATACAGCTTCCCCAGAGCCCATTTGGACGGAATTCCGCGTCCCTACCAGAAGCTAGAAACATTAAAAATCAGCGTAACGGTAACTAAAAGTTCACGAAAGTAGCTGCCATGCTGCTGTTGTAAAGTCTCTTGTTTTGTCCAGATGAAGACTCCAACACAGCACACTATATGCTGGTTATCCTTCTTTCATTGGACAACAGGACTAGCTGTACAATGTTTCAGAAACGGTATGAAAGCGTGAGACTTCCCAAACACAACTGTTTTTTTGGGAACAGATTTTGGAATAAAATAACGTGGGATTGGAGATATCAAAAACTGATCTGATATAATTTATTCGCTATAATGAAGCCATGGGACGACACACACAAACACACACACACACACACACACACACACACACACACACACACACACACAGAGTGCGGGTAGCAGTCATTATCATTTCAGGCCGCTTTGTTTACGCGATTATTATGGAGTTGCCTTACACACTAGGTAAGTTAAATCCAAGAAGGAAAATATGGCAACCAGCCTTACCTCGTGATAAATATCGGCTATTTGCCGTAACGTGCCTTCAGACTTGAAAAAAACATCTAATAGTTTCCGGGTCTTGCAAAATTTACAAAAAAAAAATGAAAAGATGCAGTGAACAACGGATGAAAATAATACAACATGCATGAAATGGCGCAAAATGTCAGCGGTGAGAAGGGAAGTGGCTGGTATTTCAGTGGGTGAAATCCGAGTGCATTTCTATGCTGGGAAATTCTGCATTTGTTTCAAGAAACCAACTCCTTACATTAATTACAAATGACCCTCATGTCAGTTTGAATGTGGTGATGTCTTTCGAGTGATATAACTATACCGATCTTTTTCTAAGTTATTTCTCATCCCCATTGTCCACTATCGTGGCACCAAAGGAATCAGAAAACAAAGAGGCGTGAACATTCCCCTTCCAGGAAAAGGTTCTCGCATTTAACAGCCAAACCACATGCCTTTCCATAACTTAAAAAAAAATACTCAACATGTTGCGCCTACTGTTAATTATTTGAGGTGATAGTGCATGTTGGTAAAAAAAAACATGTACACATAGAATAATCTCATTTGAAACGTGCAAGTTCGGTGTCAGAAGAATGTCCGATGGAAGTCGACAGTATATATGCTTTCGGTATAGACTGGATGGGTCATCGCCCTGGAGCGGAGGGCATACCCTCGCTGTTATGTCAAAATGGTCGTTGTGACGCTAGCAGTGTGGGAGTGTAGTCGGTAGTCCTTGTCGCTCTCATTTTAAGCCTCAAACTATCTAGCAGTTTTGGGAAAAGGAGAGAGGAATGTGTAACTCACTCTCTGCCAGTACATAGCCTCTCCAGCAGTCTCCACGCTGACGACACACGGAAACTGAACTACTTTCGGACTCAGGCTGAACTACAGAGGACGGGGAGGAGGTCTGACCGCTGCACACGTGGCACGCAGGCCCATCGGTGTGTGGGCACGCCCTTGTGCTCGTGAACCAGGTCCCCAGCTGTGGGTAAATAGCCCCACTGCCCTGTGGGCAGTGACACCACTGAAATCATTTGTTTAGCTGGTGCTTGTTCCGTGGACTGTCTCTAATGCGACTAAATAGGTGTCTTAGTCTTTGATGGAAATCTAACTAAATACCTTGTCTATTAAGGGTTAACTTATTCAAATAGAGCTGTGAAATTGAGTAGCCGACAGAATGTGGCGAAGATTTCCAACAAGCATATTTTCTCTGCTGCCGTGTAATCCGTAGATGAAAAAAATATCGATGAGAAAAATCACAGCTTCTCCCGCTCCCAAACTGAAAACATTAATTATTGATGCGTGATTATAATAGGAAACATTGCCTTCTATGCCGGAGTTGCATTTATAATATCATCCCTCTCAGTAAGACAGCTAAACATTTGCATTAACCATATTCCGAAGTACTTGGTCAACAAGAATAACAGATAATGATAACGAAAAAAATCGTAATTTAACGTCTGGAAGTGAGTTGAGAGGTCTGCTCTCATCCTGGAATTAAAGACATGGGAGAATGTATGTTCGTCTGAATTAGCTGAACATATACGAATGCTAAGTATAAGTTATATAGACATAGACATAGAATAGTACAGCACAGTATGGGCCCTTCGGCCCACAATGTTGTGCCGACCCGCAAACCCTGCCTCCCATATAATCCCCCAACTTAAATTCCTCCATATACCTGTCTAGTAGTTTCTTAAACTTCACCAGTGTATCTGCCTCCACCACTGACTCAGGCAGTGCATTCGACGCACCAACCACTCTCTGAGTAAAAACCCTTCCTCTAATATCCCCCTTGAACTTCCCACCCCTTACCTTAAAGCCATGTCCTCTTGTATTGAGCAGTGGTGCCCTGGGGAAGAGGCGCTGGCTATCCACTCTATCTAATCGTCTTATTATCTTGTACACCACTATCATGTCTCCTTTCATCCTCCTTCTCTCCAAAGAGTAAAGCCCTAGCTCCCTTAATCTCTGATCATAATGCATACTTTCTAAACCAGGCAGCATCCTGGTAAATCCCCTCTGTTCCCTTTCCAATGCTTCCACATCCTTCCTATAGTAAGGTGACCAGAACTGGACACAATACTCCAAGTGTGGCCTAACCAGAGTTTTATAGAGCTGCATCATTACATCGCGACTCTTAAACTCTATCCCTCGACTTATGAAAGCTAACACCCCATAAGCTTTCTTAACTATCCTATCCACCTGTGAGGCAACTTTCAGGTATATGTGGACATGTACCCCAAGATCCCTCTGCTCCTCCACACTACCAAATATCCTACCATTTACTTTGTACTCTGCCTTGGAGTTTGTCCTCCCAAAGTGCACCACCTCACACTTCACTGGGTTGAACTCCATCTGCCACTTCTCAGCCCACTTCTGCATCCTATCAATGTCTCTCTGCAATCTTTGACAATCCTCTACACTATCTACAACATCACCAACCTTTGTGTCGTCTGCAAACTTGCCAACCCACCCTTCTACCCCCACATCCAGGTCGTTAATAAAACTCACAAAAAGTAGAGGTCCCAGAACAGATCCTTGAGGGACACCACTAATCACAATCCTCCAATCTGAATGTACTCCCTCCGCCACCACCCTCTGCCTTCTGCAGGCAAGCCAATTCTGAATCCACCTGGCCAAACTTCCCTGGATCCCATGCCTTCTAACTTTTTGAATAAGCTTACCGTGTAGAACCTTGTCAAATACCTTCCTAAAATCCATATAGATCACATCCACTGCACTACCCTCATCTATATGCCTGGTCACCTCCTCAAAGAACTCTATCAGGCTTCTTAGACACGATCTGCCCCTCACAAAGCCATGCTGACTGTCCCTTATCAGACCATGATTATCTAAATGTCTATAGATCCTATCTCTAAGAATCCTTTCCAGCAGATTTCCCACCACAGACGTAAGGCTCACTGGTCTATAATTACCCAGACTATCCCTACTACCTTTTCTGAACAAGGGAACAGCATTCGCCTCCCTCCAATCCTCCGGTACCATTCCTGTGGACAACGAGGACATAAAGATCCCAGCCAGAGGCTCAGCAATCTCTTCCCTCGCCTCGTGGAGCAGCCTGGGGAATATTCTGTCAGGCCCCTTGAAGATGTGGCCAATGGGAGAACGTAGTATTCAGTCTACAATCTGTCATCTGCAATACTCGTGTAACATCTCCGATCTTACCAACGACAAAACGAGGCGAGGTACATTGAACGGGGGAACAGGGTGTTGTGTATCTGAATGATGAGTAAGACGAAATCAAACTCTAACTTGATTAGGAGAAGACGTTGTGTGGGTAAGTCAGAGTTTATGCAATCCAACCTCGAAAAAATGCGAAGTTAGTCATTTTGGTTCCAGAAGCGAAACTCATTCTGAAGTGAGATTTGATAAACTGGGAAAGCTGCAGCGATCCGGAGTGAACGTGCACACCAGTCGCTGAAAGAAGCATTCGGCAGCATAATTACCCTTCGACTGTCTCTGGGAGAGTATTTGTGTACAGAGTCAGAATGGCCTGCGCGTCTGAAGTCCAATGTGTCCCGAACTGGAAAAGAGCGGATGAATTGTCACCTCGGTCATGAGGAAGTGGAACTTGATTTAGTATAGATAGATAGATACATAGATAGATAGATATACTTTATTAATCCCAAGGGAAAATTGGTTTCGTTACAGCCGCACCAACCAAGAACAGAGCAATATAGCAAATAAATAGTGTAAATATAGCAATACAAAAAAAAAAACAGCAATCAAACAACAAAATGCAAACTATGCCAGATGGAAAACAACTCCAGGACCAGTCTATTGGCTCAGGGTGTCTGACCCTCCACGGGAGGAGCTGCACGTTCGATGGTCACAGGCAGGAACGACCTCCCGTGCCGCCAAGTGCTGTATCACGGTGGAATGTGGCCGAAGTCCAACAGTAAAAAGTTCAATATCCAGTCTGCAAACACGTTCTTCGATCGTAATATACCTGGGACTGCACCATCCGTTGTTAACCAGATCAGTAAGCACCCCACTCCTTCACGCCGCTTACCGCTCTCGGTGCACTTCCGGTCAGCCGGAACGGTATTACCCACCGGACTCCTCTTCTCCAAAGGTCTCTGTTGTCTCGACCCGATCCTCTTTCCTCGGCTTTGTGATCCCCGTCTGCATCCTCTGTGTGTTTTCCTCCGGATTTCAGCAGGGGTGTCTGCCGCTCTGTTCGCTGAACCGGCCGGTATTTGCTGGTCCGTGAAATACACAATGCGACCTTGCTTCTGTCCCGCGTGTCGGGATGTAACCATTTCCAGCGCTAAAGAAAACCGAAATAAAACTCTCTCTACCAGCAAATTAGAGAGGGTGCAGCTTCGACGTGTTACCGTGCGAAAACAAATACAGAAATAACGTGAATTATAAAGTAAGAAGAAAAAAGTGAAAGAATAGATCGGAACTGCTGTACCAGGCTGCATGCACAACCGGCGCACGTGCACTAATTCCTAGAATGATAGAGGAATTTTCTGAGAAAAGACGAGATTGGTTAATAACAGATGAATGTGAGGCGATCTCAGACAGTTCAGCTCTTGTATTATCTTGAGCAATTCCATGATCAGATAATTCGATCGTGTTTATTATGGTTGATATCAAAAGTGATGCTACTCTCATGAATAGGAAGCTGTTGTGATGTGAAATGAGGCTGTTTGTTTTACGCGAATAGACAATGGATGATGAATTAAATAAAAATGCAGCCGCTCCCCACCATGACGCTCTCTGAATTTACCGAATATTCATACTGATTCCCTGGATCTGCTCTGTGTGCCTGACAATTCAGAATGGGTCGAAGGATCTGATCGGTTCTTTGTGATTTCTGCTCAGTTGCCCCACAGATAGAAAGTATTTACAGACGTGTCTCGACAGCGGATGTGGGTGTCACCTCTCTGTGAGACGCGAAATACTCGAACTACAGAACGTGGGGCTGTCACGGACATCTTTCTCAGTAGCCGAAATGTAATTTGTCCCAATTCATCCCGAACACCCATTTTAATCTCGTACCTTATTCTCTTTTTTTTTCAAAGATATCAGGGCGGAATCAAGGTTGGAGTAATTCATGAGGTTTCAGAGAAAAAAAAACAGATTAAAAAGAGCTCATATTCTGCGGCTGGAATCTGATTGTCTTTTCTTCTGATTAATTACAAGTTAAAAGTCTAAACAGACCTGCACAACTGATGGCTGCAATTAAATTTTATGCATTTCATTATTTTATTATAACTAAGCGTCTATGCAATTATTCAACATACTTAAACAAATTGATGACGCAAATATCGTCTGCTCATTAGCATTTTACAAGACGAAGACTGCTTACATAAACCAATTTTCAATATCTAATCGAAATTCAAAATCAGTGCATTGGAAACTTGTGCATCACAGTTTAACTTTCTATATAAATGCAATATGAGAAGCCTAGTTTTCAGATTGCTCAGGATATACCTATCCATCTCCGAAAATACCACATCTAAATTCCCTATTTAAATGAACACTGATAATTAATTCCCCCACTGGTCAATCCTCTTTGAATTTGGTAAACTCGCATCTAAAGTATAAATCCTCACATTTCTAACACGTCATCATTAATTCCACCTGGGCCAATGAAACTAAAATCCTAGATTTAAAAGTAATGCGGGAAAGACAACACAAACGCTCCTATTTTCCTTCATTCAGAAACTCCGTAAACAGCTGAAAAACCCTAAATTATTGCAGCACGGTACCGGATCACTGCTGTCCGTAGACACACATTTTGCTAACATCTATTTGCATGTCGAGAGTTTGATAAATGCCTCGGAAGCATCTAGCTCTATCACCGACCCGAGCAGGGTGTTCCACGCTCCCACCACTCTGTATAAACTGCATTCATCTGACAACCACCCTTATACTTACTTTCAAAGACCATAAAATAATGCCCTCTTATATTGGCCATTTCCGCAATGGGAAAATATACCGGGGTATACATTCTACCAATGCCTCTCATCATCTAGTATAACGCTATCAATTTACACCTCTTCCTCCTTTGCTCCAAAGAGAAAAAATCCTTCCCTTCATAGGGCATTAACGCAAGTCCAGGCTGTGTCCTGGTATTTCCGCCTTCACCTTCACTAAAGCTGCCAAATCCTTCCTTTAATAAACTTCCAGCAGTGCAGTAACAATATTGCCAATGCTTTGATGTTTGCCCCCACTTTCCCATCCTAACTAAACTAAAGAAGCAACCTTCGGCGGATGTAAGAAAATCCAATGGCCAGCAGATGCATTAATATATTTACCCGGGAAAGGGACAGAACATATGGTGCTTTGAGCTTACAGCGATGCCCTGAAATAGGTCAACACTACGATTTAACATGTTAACAAGGAAAGAATTTCCAAAGAAACCTTGGTGAAATTATGAAATGAACTGACAGACAGTTGGAGATGATTAAAACTGAAATCATTACCAGACATTTGTAAAGTTACATGGACGGAGTAGGTGTATCTGGATATGACTGACAAGCAGGCATGATATTAGCGTAGCTAGGGGTCTTGACTATAAAGACCAGTCGGGCGGATGTACTTATTTCAATCTCTCTAATCTCATGATTCTACGATTCAATGAATAAATGGCAGATCTGCCGAACGTACTCATGTTTCGCAAAATGATGAAACCGTGGAGAAGACTCGATGGGCCAAATGACATAATTCTACTCCTATATCTTGTGGCCTGATGTTCTTAGAATTGAAACTGGTGAAAGGACACCAGAGGCAACACTACTGTTGATATTGAAGGGACATTTCGACCGATATAAAACACGAGTTAGTTCCCATTTGCTGAAAGGAGGTTGAAAGAACCGTTTGTCCAAAATCACCTGGAAAGTTCACCGAAAGAACTGCCGGTTTGTTTATGTTATAGAGACTCATTTTTTTCTAAAGATACAAGTTGAATCATAGACACTATAAATAGTAATCCTTCTTTCATTGGACAAAGTGACTTGTCGTACAGTGTTTCATGTAGATATAATCAAGTCGTGGAAGTTCCCAAACAAAATATATATCAGAAACAGATTCTATAATAAAATAACCTGGGACTGGAGACAACAAAAACTATTCCGAAATGATTTATCAGAGGTGTAATGAAGGCATGGGACTTCCCAAACACAGGGACAGCGCGAGTATGTTATTGTTATTTTACGTGGCGGATATAAATTCATTCGTCTTTAATGCAATCTGTCTTGTATCCAGTAAGGAAATTTCCCTTCCCATATTGGACACACTGAGTCTTTTAAAATTTGCATAACAGTAATAGAAAAAAATGTGCTGAACAATATATGAAAATAACACACCTGCAAGAAATGGCAACAAAATGTCTATGGAGAGAGGGGAAATGGATCAGTATGTTAGTGGGAGAAATACAAGTACTTTGTGTTAAACACTGCAGTTCCATTGAATCTATTTATTTTTGCAGATAGTTTTATGAAACCGATTTCTTACATTAATCACAGATGACACCTCTACCCCCATATCAGTCTAGAGCTGCAGGTGACCTTCGAGATACATAACTAATCTAATCAATATCGAAGTTGTTTCTCATCCAGATTGACCACTATTGTGGCACCAAACCAATCTGAAAGCAGAAAAGAGGTGTGAACATTCTCCTGCCGTGAAAAGAAAATATTGAATTGAAAAATAAAACTGAACGCCCTTCCTTAACCTCAGAATCTTAAGGAGCGTCGCCTATTGCTACTATTGATGATTATTCGAGAGTGATAGTCCACGTTGTGAAAGTACTGAGACTCAGGATTATTTTACGTGAAACGCACCAATGCTGTGTTATCGAGAAAGAAAGTACAACGTTCTCGTTTGAAGGTCTGAATAAACAAAATTAAATATAATTGTTATTCTTTGATTATTCCGCGGGAGAGATTTTAATTTCACGATGACACAATGTATATAAATAGTTTACCTGAAGTGTTTGTTCAGTGGACTGTCATTGATGTGACTAACCACGTGGTATGATTAATTGTCAGAATCCACTTTCTTCTCCTGTATAAGAGCTTGCAAAGCAATCAACAGTTGATATCGGCAGTTGGACTATTTTCAAATGATAACCAACTCACGCAGAAAATGGGATATCCAGTAATTTACTACATCGCGAGTATTTACTATCCTGTACTAGCAGCGATTGGTATCCCTGGTAAGTAACTGGAATTGGCTACTATTGTATGTGTGTGTTTTGTTCTTGAAACATTTGTTACAGATGCTGCCTCATCTGATGAGTGTTTGAAGCCTGGTCAGGTTTAAGCATATATTTCATTTTATTATTTCGTTTCTCTCTGAAATTGTTACTCACTTCTGATGTCCAATCGACTGAGACTTAATATTTATACTTTTCTTGTATTTGCTTCACTCGACCTTCCAGCTTTACCAGCCCGTATTGTTCTAAATTTGATTCTACATCAATACAGAAACTCAGACGTTCACTAAAATGAAAGCAAAGTCTTTAGCGTCGCTGCAGTTCTCCCTGCGACTCCGCCGTTCGCCGGCAACATACATGATACCCGTCTCCGTCTTAATGCAACTATTTATTTATCAGTATGTGTTTGAAATTGCCACAACAACGTGCAAAACTCTTTCATTTCACTGTGTCCTCCTCTTTTGCCGGTTGTAATTAAGATACGGTTAGATGAGATTTATTTTACTTCTTACATCTATCTCACAACATGAGGGTGTAAAAATCTGTATGTTGCATCTCCGTTGCTAGAAACAAGATTCAAGTTTATTTGCCACCTGTAAATCGAAGCATAGGTTTAGCGCTGCCGTCTCGCCATTTTAAAACATTATTTGCTAAGAAACAGTCTCCCTCATCCATTTTATTCCCGCAATATATAAAACCTTCAGCATCCTCAGCTCTCTACATGACTGGCTCGATAAGCCGCCCACTGGAAAACCTAATGTCAACTGGAACGCTGTTGATCACCTGTTCCTGGGGCCCGTCGTTATCATCCAATCGAAGGACAGTGACGGACCCCGTACGCAGGACAGTGACGGAGCCCGTACGCAGGACAGTGACGGAGCCCGTACGCAGGACAGTGACGCAGCCCGTACGCAGGACAGTGACGGACCCCGTACGCAGGACAGTGACGCAGCCCGTACGCAGGACAGTGACGGAGCCCGTACGCAGGACAGTGACGGAGCCCGTACGCAGGACAGTGACGCAGCCCGTACGCAGGACAGTGACGGAGCCCGTACGCAGGACAGTGACGAAGAGGCCGTACGTAGGACAGTGCTGCATTTCCACTCTCCACATCGAAGCCTCCCTGATCCGGCATAGGATCAGATGTCTGAGGTTCACTCAGTCCGATTCAACATGTTTATATGAACATACCAAGTAAAAATGGTCGGGGTTTATGCACATGAAGCTAATTCTTCTTTGCTTCCTTGCAGTTAATTTAGTGGCGATTGTGATCTTGTCTCTGGGAAACTGCGGACTCTCTAAATGCATCTCCCGTTACCTGGTGGGAATGGCAGCAGCTGATTTAATGGGTGTTATTATTGCTGTTGTACTCTCTGAGATCAATAATATTTATAATTATGCGTTTCCATTGCTCATTACCCCGATTTGCGCCGTGACGCTTGTCCTGAGGGTCACAGCCATGGACTGTTCTGTTTGGCTCACGGTGGCTTTCACCTTCGATCGCTGTATTGCAATCTGCAGTCAAAAGCTGCGGGAGCGATACTGCACCGAGAGGACAGCGACTATTGCGATAGTAATTGTGTGTTTATGGAGTTGTGCGAAGGATGTTCCATTGTACTTTGCGGTAGAACCTATCATTATCATTGACAACATTCCCTGGCGATGCATTTTGACAATGGATTTCCTTACTTTACCAGCGTGGAAAGCGCACCAGTTGTTCAATACTATCACGACACCTTTATTGCCGATCTGTTTGATTCTGCTTTTTAACGCTTTAACAGTCAGTCATATTATCGCGGCAAACAGAGTTCGCCGGGGGCTCAGGAACAGCAGCGAGAAAAAGAATGATCCCGAGGTGGAGAACCGGAGAAAATCAATAATTTTGTTGTTCGCTCTGTCAGCCAATTTCATATTGTTGTGGATCCCCTTTATTGTATATACTATGAACTGGCAAGTTCAGAATTACTCTTACAAAGACAAATATTTGAATACCCCGTCGTACATCCTGCAACAGTTTGGGTTCATGTTGCAGTTTCTGAGTACCTGTACCAACACGTGTATCTACACTCTGTCACAGAGGAAATTCAGGGAGGAGGTAAAGGGTGGATTGAAACGTCTGGTTACGTTAAACGGTCGCTTCTGCAGGTAAAACGTAAATCAAATTGTAAGCGTTGACGGAAGTTGAAATAGACTTCAATGTTTTTTTTACGTTTGGTAAATATGCCTATATTTCTGCAGCCAGGTGAACGAATCTTAGTAGTTTCACCGTTTCAGTAAAATCAGCAAAATAAATGGAATTATGTGATGCAAGAAACAACAAAAAGGCGCTGATGTGATCGCTGCATTGGCAGAAATTGTATTCCAAGTTTTGGATTAATACCGTAATCTGCGTCAACGAACTAAGTGAAGCCAACATGTTTTTTTATCGTAGGTGGGTCGAATTCTCTGCTATTTCACTTGACCATTCCAGGGATTTATTTGATAAATGGAGAAATGTGCCCGAAGAATGGAAAACTTGCGTCATTTAAAGTGACACACACAAAATGCTGGTGAACGCAGCAGGCCAGGCAGCATCTATAGGAAGAAGTACAGTGGACGTTTCGGGTCGAGCCGTCGATCGTACTTCTTCCTGGAGATCCTGCCTGGTCAGCTGCTTTCCACAAGCGTTTTGTGTGTGTGTTGCTTGAATTTCCAGCATCTGCAGTCCAGTTCCCAGTTTGTCGCTCAGCTCCAGCCTCCGAGTTATCAGCCTGTGTCCAGTTCTGGTCACCTCACTATAGGAAAGATGTGGAAGCATTGGAAAGGGTACAGAGGAGATTTACCAGGATGCTGCCTGGTTTAGAGAGTATGGATTATGATCAGAGATTAAGGGAGCTGGGGCTTTACTCATTGGAGAGAAGTAGGATGAGAGGAGACATCATCGTGGTATAAAGATATTAAGAGGAATAGACAGAATGGATAGCTAGCGCCTCTTCCCCAGGGCACCACTGCTCAATACAAGGGGATATGGCTTTAAGGTAAGGGGTGGGAAGTTCAAGGGGGATATTAGAGGAAGGTTTGTGACTCAGAGAGTGGTTGGTGCGTGGTATACATTGCCTGAGTCATTGGTGGAGGCAGATAAACTAGTGAAATTTAAGAGACTACTAGACAGGTAGATGGAGAAATCTAAGGTGGGGGTGTTATAAGGGAGGCAGGGTTTGAGGGTCGGCACAACAATGTGGGCCGTAGGGCCTGTACTGTGCTGTACTGTTCTGTGCTCTATGTATCCACTTCGACCACCATCGCTGGCAGTGCATTCCACGCACCCACTACTCTCTGTGTCAAAATCTTAGCTGTGATATCCCCTTGTACCTACTTCCAAGAACCTTACAACTATAACGCTCGTGTTAGCTAGTTCAGCCCTGGGGTGTAAAAGCCGCTGGCCATCCTTTGTCCTATCCGATCCACGATCAATGCCTTTCATTATCTTGTTCACCTCTATCAGGTCAGTTCTCAGCCTTTGACGCTCCAAGGAGAAAAGGCCAAGTTCACCCAACCTAGTCTCAGAAGGCACGCTCTCCAATCCAGGCACCATCCTTGTAAATTTTCTTTGAATACTCTCTATATTATCCACGTCCTTCCTGTGGTGAGGTGACCAGAACTGTACACAGTCTCCAAGTCGGTCTACCTAAGGTCTTATATAGCTGTAACATTAGCTCACTGCTCTCGAACTCAAACCCACAGCTGAAGAAGGTCATCACACCATACGCCTCCTTAACAACAGTGTCAACTTGCACATCAGCTCCAAGTGTCCTATGGACAGGAACCCCAAGATCTCCCGGATCATCCACACTGCCAAGAGTCTTACCATTAATATTATATTCTTCACGATTGACTACCGAAAGGAACCACTTCACAGTTATATGGACTGAATCCATCTGCCATTTCTCAGCCCAGTTCTGCATCCTATCTATTTCTCTCTGTAATGTCTGACAGCCCACCAGACCATCCACGATACCCTCAACTTTTGTGTCATCAGAAAACTTACTAAACCACCCTTCTACTTCCCGTCCGGCTCATTTAGAACTATCCCAAAAGGGAGGGGCCCAGTACAGATCCCTGCAGAACACTACTGGTCATCATCCTCCGTGCAGAATACGAACTATCTACAGACACCCTTTACCTTGTGGGCAAGGCAATTGTGGTCTCAGAAAGCAAGTTCTTCTTGGTTCCATGCCTCTTTAACTTCTGAATGATTCTTCCTCGGGGATACTTTTCAAATATTGAAATCAATATACATTTTCTATGTTTCTATGTTTCTATGATACTCCCTCAAAGAATTCAATCGGGATCGTGAGGCATAACCTAACCTTGAGAAAGCCGATCTGACTAATTAGATTATTTCTTGCAAATGCTTATGAATCCCGCCTCTCAGGAGCCTTTCAAACAACCTGACCGCCATTGAATTAGGATTCACTGGTCTATAATTTCCCGGGTCATCTCTACTCCCTTTCCCGAAAAAGGAAACAGCACTTAGAACATTAGAAGACTAGAAACAGGATCAGGCCTATCAAGTCATTCAGTAAGATCACGGCTGATCTCACCATGGACTCATCTCAACCTACCTGCCTTTTCCCCATAACTTTAATTCCTCAACTATGCAAAACTCTATCCAGCCTTGTCTAAAATATATTCGGTGTTTTCGTCTCCACTGCTCCATCGGACAGAGGATTACAGAGATTTACTACACTTCGGGGTAAAGCAGTTTATCCTCAGCTCCGTCCTAAGGTTACTCCCCCGAATCTTAAGGCTATGTCCTCGAGTTCTATAACCATCTACCAGTGGAAACAACTTCCCTGCCTCTACCTTATCTATCCCTTTCATAATTTTGTACGTTTCTCTAAGATCTCTTATCAATCTTCTGAATTCCAGCAAGTACCGCCGCAGGTAACTCAATCTCACCTCATAGTCTAACCCCCTCATCTCTGGAGTCAACTTCATGAACCTCTTGTGCTTCGCCTCCAACCATTGCAACCTGCTTTGCAAACTTCCCATCCTCTAGTACTATTCCCGTCCCTATTTATGATGTAAGGATCTTTGCCAGAGACTCAAGAATCTCCTGCTTTGCTTCCCACATTAACATGGGCTATGCTCTACCCGAACCCGGCGACTTATCTAACTTTGTAACTTTCAAAGTTAGCACATCCTCTTACTTAAGTTCTATATAGAAACATAGAAAATAGGTGCAGGAGTAGGCCATTCGGCCCTTCGAGACTGCACCGCCATTTATTATGATCATGGCTGATCATCCAACTCAGAACCCCGCCCCAACCTTCCCTCCATACCCCCTGACCCCCGTAGCCACAAGGGCCATATCTAACTCCCTCTTAAATATAGCCAATGACCTGGCCTCAACTGTTTCCTGTGGCAGAGAATTCCACAGATTCACCACTCTCTGTGTGAAGAAGTTTTTCCTAATCTCGGTCCTAAAAGGCTTCCCCTCTATCCTCAAACTGTGGCCCCTCGTTCTGGACTTCCCCAACATCGGGAACAATCTTCCTGCATCTAGCCTGTCCAATCCCTTTAGGATTTTATACGTTTCAATCAGATCCCTCCTCAATCTTCTAAATACCAACGAGTACAAGCCCAGTTCATCCAGTCTTTCTTCATATGAAAGTCCTGCCATCCCAGGAATCAATCTGGTGAACCTTCTTTGCACTCCCTCTATGGCAAGGATGTCTTTCCTCAGATTAGGGGACCAAAACTGCACACAATACTCCAGGTGTGGTCTCACCAAGGCCTTGTACAACTGCAGTAGTACCTCCCTGCTCCTGTACTCGAATCCTCTCGCTATAAATGCCAGCATACCATTCGCCTTTTTCACTGCCTGCTGTACCTGCATGCCCACTTTCAATGACTGGTGTATAATGACCCCCAGGTCTCGTTGCACCTCCCCTTTTCCTAATCGGCCACCATTCAGATAATAATCTGTTTTCCTATTTTTGCCACCAAAGTGGATAACTTCACATTTATCCACATTAAATTGCATCTGCCATGAATTTGCCCACTCACCCAACCTATCCAAGTCACCCTGCATCCTCTTAGCATCCTCCTCACAGCTAACACTGCCACCCAGCTTCGTGTCATCCGCAAACTTGGAGATGCTGCATTCAATTCCCTCATCCAAGTCATTAATATATATTGTAAACAACTGGGGTCCCAGCACTGAGCCTTGCGGTACCCCACTAGTCACCACCTGCCATTCTGAAAAGGTCCCGTTTATTCCCACTCTTTGCTTCCTGTCTGCTAACCAATTCTCCACCCACACCAACACCTTACCCCCAATACCGTGTGCTTTAAGTTTGCACACTAATCTCCTGTGTGGGACCTTGTCAAAAGCCTTTTGAAAATCCAAATATACCACATCCACTGGTTCTCCCTTATCCACTCTACTAGTTACAACCTCAAAAAATTCTATGAGATTCGTCAGGCATGATTTTCCTTTCACAAATCCATGCTGACTTTGTCCGATCATTTCACCGCTTTCCAAATGTGCTGTTATCACATCCTTGATAACTGACTCCAGCAGTTTCCCCACCACCGACGTTAGGCTAACCGGTCTATAATTCCCCGGTTTCTCTCTCCCTCCTTTTTTAAAAAGTGGGGTTACATTAGCCACCCTGCAATCCTCAGGAACTACGCCAGAATATGCTGAAGTGTTTCAGCTCGCTGCACCTGGCAACTGCCAAGGTCCTTTTCCTTGGTGAATACTGAAGCAAAGTATTCATTAAGTACCTCCGCTACCGGCTCTGGACTCCAGGCACATGTTTCCACAGTCGCTCCCGATTGGTCCAGTTCACAGACGGCTCGTCCTCTTGCTCTTCACATACTTGTCGAATGCCTCGGTGCTTTCCTTAATCCTGCACGCCAATGCCTACTCATGGCCACTTCTAGCCCTCACAATTTCATTCTTGAGCTCCTTCCTGCCATCCCTGGAATTTTCTAGAATTCTAACAGTACCAAATTTCTCGAAACGTTGGTAAACTGTTTTCTTCTTCTTGCCACATTTCGGTCGAGCATTTCCCCGAGAACATCTCCAAATTTATCCTCCCAAGTTCCTGCTTAACAGTATACAATAACGACACAAATTGTTCAAACAGAAACTATCGCACTTAAATCACAAACACCCGCTTTTGATTTGAACTACAACTCCGGTCGGGCCCCGCGCTCAATCGGCTGCAACTGTCGAGCAGGGCAGTCGCGTCTTCTTTGAGCTGTAGTCATTTTGTTCTTGTTCGCTTCTTGCAAAATCACTTTTCCTTAGCCACCACAAACATCTGAGAACGGACTGACCGAGGCGTCGAAAGGGAACAACGCCTGTCCTTGTGGACGCCGAGACCAGCGACCACTCACAGAAGCAATTCGCTGAACTCCACCATGGCGATGGAGCGGAACAGAAGGGACTGATGATGGCGCAGATTTCCACCCGGCCTATTGTAGCTCAGACCCACCTCTGTCCGCTGTTATCACTGGCTGAGTTGCCGATCAGTGAAATGAAAGCCCACACAATGATTTGTTAATATGAACGTCAGTCAACCTTGCAGAGTGAAAGCGAATGTGTACAGTCAGAGAACAGACTGTGACGTCAGTGGATATTATGTTGCCATGACAGTCCTCTCATTAAGGACACTTTACTGCAGGATAAAATGAAGTTTGTGATGTGTATAACGCATGTGGTGAATCGTACTGCTCAGTGATCTCGTTCTAATGAGGAAATAAAAATTACTGTGAAAGCTGCAGAAAGGTATCTCGGCGTAACTGGTGTTATGTGGGAAGCTGTAATTGAAGCTCTGATGGGTGGGGTATCTGTATCCCAGTCTACTCGCGAAGGTACAGAATGGGATTAAAATATTGCAGTGGGATGGGAGAAGCCCGATGTCTCATGGTCAAGACTTTAAGAACTTAATTTCTGATTTGTCAAATTTTCACGATGTTATATATATTCAGAAAACCTGGTTGTCAACACGATTCATATTATAAAGGGATTTAGTAGGAGAAAGGTTGTACAATTGTGGATTGAAGGTGTGCAGAGATATTTAGGGAGAGGAACGGGGTGATTTGGAAAGTTATGAAGTATCAGTTAAGCATAAAAGGGCCAAGCCAAGGTGAGGAAATTGGTGCAGTTTGTGAGAAATGCTTGCTAGAGGTCATATTCAGATTATATTGGAAGGGACATTTAACTTGGAGATGTTTGGGAATTGGTTAATAAATTGGGGGATTCATACGGATCATAATATTCCTCTGTGATTGATAAGGGTAAAATGATTTTTACTGGCACAGGGAAGGTTGTGTCACTGGCTGGGTCACTTTCTGTGATTCACAATAAAGATAATTTTAGTAACACAGTTAAACAATGCAAGGATGAGGTTCTCTGTGAATGCCCTGACGTATTGAAAGTCAGTCGTAGTACTGATAGTATCACTGACGTAGAGTTTTCTTTCTGTGAAATTTAAGAAGGCTATTATTAATTCGGGAAACACACAGACAATGCTGGAGGAACTCAGCAAGACAGGGAGTATCTTTGGAAAAGAGTACAGTTGAAGTTTGGGCAGAGACACATCAGCAGGACTGTAGGTAGAAAAAAAAATACCTGGTGAGTTCCTCCAGCATTTTGTGTATTTTGCTTGAATTTCCAGCATCTGCAGCTTTTCTCCTGTTTGTGTTTGGTTGTTATTGATGCAGGTCAAATGTCTGAAGGCTATCTTCTTTCCTCATGAAAAAAGACAATCTATGGGGCTGTACGTCTGATACTTCCAGTTGTAGCCCTTATCATTAATATCCCGGTTTTGTAAACTTGTGGAACATATGTTAATCGAGCGTTTGAAATATATTTTGGATAAAAAAGGTGATATATCGCTTTATCAAAGTGGATTTCAGAAGACTAATATGACATTGGATTCAGTTTTGGGTTTAGAAGATAATATTAAGAAAGCACAATTAAATAATGATGTAATAGCAGTATTTTCTGATATTGAAAAGGCATACGATGTTTATGGAAGGATGGACTTTTGATTAAATTATGAAACTGTAGATTGAGGGAAAGATTGCATATTTTTCTGAGTTTTATATTTGGACAGTCTGTGCTGGCACGGATAGGCCAGTTGCATTCGGGTTTCTATGAGATAGAGACTGAGAAACCATAAGGCAGCATTAGTAACCTTTCATTGTTTAATATTATGATTAATGATATTTTCTGTGAGATAGCCACTGGGGTGGGTTAATCACTATATTCAGATGGTGAAGCTTTATGGATTAGAGGTAGGAATTTCAACGATACTGTATATTAGATGCAATTGGCAATTAATAAATTTGAAGCACAAGCAAACAGATGAGGATTTGAGCTTTCAGTAGCTACTGCACAAGTTATGTGTTTTACAAATGGTATAAATAGACCTGCAGTGGATTTGAAATTATATGGTCAAACTATTGAAGTCATATCAGTGGTAAGATTTCTAGGCAAGTGGGTCGATAACAAGCTGACAAGGAAGCACCATATCAGTAAAATAACTGATAAATATAAAGGAGTATTAAATATTCTCAGGTGTCTGTGGGTGTTCTGGCGTGCGACATGATTATCACTCTTGACCATTTTCATCTGTTTAATTGGATCTGTTCGTGATTAAGGTTGTGTGGCTAATGGATCAGATTAATATTCAACTATACGGGTGTGATACAACCACAGGCTTCCAGATTGTGTTGCGCTGCAGTAAGGTCGTCCCTTATTTTGTCTTTACTGGTTGAAATGGGACAACTACAATTACATTTATGGAGATTGTAGTCGATGTTAACATACTGGATTAATTTGAGCAGCAAAGAAATGATCAAACTGTTATTGGGTTGGAGGACTATTGGAAACATCACAGGAAGAGTGTTTTTACTTTTAGGTGCTGGGATCTTATCACGCTGGGAAGATGGGATTGTTGGATTACGCAAGGTTGCCCACGGTCACATTCTCTGAAACCCCACCTTGTTCTCCCTCTGACTATTCAATGTTCGGTCACACAGTGTAATAAAGTCCAAGGATTCTGTTATGCCCGGGAGTCTGTTGATTCAACAGAGTATGAAGGAAATTATTAGTATATGTCAACCATTAATACAGACTAATCAAAAATAATTTAAGTGGGAATGTTGGTGTGGCTGTTTTTGTTCCTGAATTACAGGTAACGATAAAGAAAGGACTCGCCAACCATTTATCAGTATATACAGCAGAACTTGTTGCTATCTTTTTAGGCTTACAGTGGGTGGAGGAATTTTGTTCATGTAAAATTGTAGTTTATTCAAATGCCTTTTCGGTTTTGATGTGTCTTAAGAAGATCATTCTAGCAGTCGGTCAGATTTACTATTGATAGATAGATAGATAGATAGATAGATGGATAGATATACTTTATTGATCCTGAGGGAAATTGGGTTTCTTTACAGCCGCTCCAACCAAGAATAGAACATAAATATAGCAATACAATTCCACAAACAATCAAACAACAAAATGCAAACTATATCAGATGGAAAATAAGTCCAGGACCAGTCTATTGGCTCAGGGTGTCTGACCCTCCATCCCGTGCCGTCCAGTGTTGTATCTCGGTGGAATATGGCCAAAGTCCAACAGCAAAAAGTTCAATAGTTCTGCAAACACGTTCCTCGATAATAATATGACCCGGATTGCACCATCTGTTGTTAACCAGAACAGTAAGCCCCCAACTCCTTCACGTTTACCGCTCTCAGTGCACTTCCGGTCAGCCCGAATGGTCTGGAAACCGTCCATGGAAAAGTTTTGATCGGGAATATCCTCGTGCAGCCCCGTTCTAGTGAAACACATAACACTGCACTCCCGAAATGTTCTCTGACGCCTGGCTAGCGCCGTGAACTCGTCCATTTTCTTACCCACCGAACTCCTCTTCTCCATTGGGAACTCATGAAACATTATTTCATATTGAAAATATTGTTTTTTATGTTCCCTTCTTGTGGGTCCCTGCACACAGAACTGCTCAGAAGAATGGGCGGGTTGACTGTTCAGTTACAAGTGTTGTTAAAAAAAAACAACAATGGATGAAGACCTCCCAATGAACAAATCAGAAGCTAAGAGGTTTGTAGGGTTAACAACTCGGCTCTTCTGGCGAGACTGACGGGATAATGGGCACAAGGGGAGACACATTTACATAAAACTGTTAAGTTTCTGGGAGAAAGGAGTAAGAAAAAGGAGGAGAAGTATTGTATCGATACGGCTCAGAATTGGCTATACTGTGCTCAATTGTTCATTAAGTTGCGCTGCAAAACATCACTCTGGGTCCTGTAGGTTTTGTCATTATGAAACAGTTGAACACATACTACTTCAGGGTGAAGCATATCAGGTAGAAATAACTCAATTGCAGGCTTCATTACGATCACTGGGGGGGGGGGTGGGTTGATCTCTATAATTTTAAAACGTTCTTAACTTGGGGAGGGACGAACGTAACTCACGGTATTGCGTTTCGTTACGTACAATCTATAGGGTTTGTTGGGGTAATTTAGCTTTCATTAGAGAAAAAAGAAGAGTGCGGGTTTTATTCCCAATTCTCCCTACCACACTCCAGTCGAGTTACTAGAGGGAATGCGCCTTTAAGTTGGAGAGACAACCGCTGTTTATCCAAAGCCCGCCCTATTTTTCAAATCAGCCAATCACTCAGTGGGGAGGAGGAGACTGGTGTGATTGATGCTGGATTAGTTAATCAGCATCAGACGAGACCTCTGTCGTCTTGTGGGAACGTCGGACTGTGAAATTGGTGGGCTGGAATGGGAATAGATGGACATATCAGCAGACCAATGAGTGCGTGGCATTCCGGAGTACATCTTGGACTGATATCTGGCAGGGCCAAGGAGGTACTGAGGCTTCAGGATGGTGCTTTATCCCTCCCAAACACACACTCTCCTGATGTGCCGGAGCTGCCAGTCAATAGGATAATCCGCCCGTGAACAACACCTGGGAGATCAGGCGGTAAATGTGAGGAGCTGGACCCCGGCTGGAGACACTGCGGCCGCCTCTGGCTTGTGCTCAGGACGCGGCTTTATTCAGGAATTGAAGCACCGAGGTGACCGGATATTTCACCGCACTGATCAGCTGCTCCCTGAATTTCGACTGAGTCACCACGTAAATAAATGTGTTCGTGCAGCAGCTGAAATTCCTCAGCAAAAACCCCACGTAGTGAAAGATCTCTTCAAAATCATTGAAATCAAATCCCTTTCCTGAGACCTGATAATATATGACATTCACAACCAGTGTCATCCACAGGAGGATGAAGCTGCCGGAGAGGGTGAAGAGTAAAACCACAGACCTCCTCCTGCTCTCCATCTCCGGGTCACTGCGGTTCTCCCCCTTGCTCTGACCCTTCAGCCCCTTACGGACCCGACTGGCCACTAAAATGTGTCTGACTGTCAGAGCGTTGAGCAGCAGGATCCCAGCGAAAGGGAGGAACGGAGTTAAAACCGTATCGAACTAGTCATATCCTACACACCCGGGGTCAGTGAAATAATTGTCTTTTATAACACAGAACCACGGTACATTGTCGATGATCACCCAGGGTTTCCATGTGAAGTATCGGGGAACGTTTCTCAGACAGGACAGTACGCCGGTTGTGGTTAGAACCACAGCCGCAGTTTTCCCGGTGCAATATTTTGTTTTCAACTTCTGACAGCAAATGGTGACAAACCGATCAAAGGTGAGGGTGACGGTGAACCAGACAGAACAGTCTGTGGCTATGAACATCAGTACATCGGTAACACTGCAAACAGGGGTGATGTCCAGAAAATTCCACGGAAAGTAATACCAATTGAGTCGAGACAAAATGACCTCGGTGACAATGGTCAGTAGATCGGCCGCTGCCATGGCCACCAGGTAGCGAGTGGTGCAGGTAGAGAGGCCGCACTTTCCCCGGGACAGGGTCACAATCGCCACTAAATTCACTGGAGAGGGAGAGAGAACAGACACTGGGCATTACTGAGCACATTCACTGGGCATTAACACGGGATCGTATTTCAGCTGAAGATCAGGAGTGCTAGAGCATGTGAGCGGCTGCTAATCTAACATCAGACACGGGTCACACTGTCTGTGACCTGCCTTCTTTGGTGTGGAAAGAAGACGATGTGTGGGCAGTTGCCGGTAATAAAGAAGAGCTGAATGAACAACTATCGGTCCTGATCCCGATTCCAGTCGCTGATGGGGCCGGTTTCAATGATTTAACCGTGACATACCAGGCCTCTGGAAACTCAGTATCTGATGGGGCCGAGAAGGGAGACAGAGAGGAGCAAGATGTCCAAAATACCGGACGAACTCAGCAGGTCAGACAGAACCCATGGAATTGAACAATCTCTCCTATCGCGCCGAGACCCTTCTTCAGGACGAAGCGTCGCCCCGATTTACGACGGGACACAGAGAGCAAACAGGAACATTTAGTAACCAGAGGCTGGGTGGCTGCGTTAATGGGTTAATTCTACAGCGCAGTTCAATTCGATAAAACACGTCTGCAGATTGGTGGATTCTGGTTCATGGGATCAGACGCAGTTATCAACCAACAGGCAGCGGGATCCGACTGTGACAGACTTTACAGGGAGACGTGAACTATTAGACTATAGTGTAGCTCTGACTAATAGCTCAGAATCAGCGAACTTCACAATGTGAACCACTCCCAGTCACACCCTCCCGGTGAGCTGCCTGTCCCCAGCACTAGGACTGCTCCAGACAAGGTGTCATTAAACTGACCCGGTAGTACCTTGCCGAAGAACCTCCCTCCCCAGCACTGGCACAACTCCAGATAAGGTCCCATTAAAACCCGCCTATTCACCCCTTCACACAGAACTGCCTGTCCCCTGCACTGGGACAACTCTGGACAAGGTCCCGCTAAAACCCTACCACCCATCCCTTCTCGGAGAGCTGCCTGTCTGTCCCCAGCACTACTACAACTCTGGACAATGTCCCATTGAAACATTCCCCATCACACATTCCCGGAGAGCTGCCTGCCCACTGCACTGGGACAAGGTCCCGCTAAAACCCTACCACCCATCCCTTCCCGGAGAGCTGCCTGTCCCCAGCACTCGTACAACTCTGTACAATGTCCCATTAAAACCTTCCCCATCGCACCTTCCCGGAGAGCTGCCTGTCCCCAGCACTGGGATAAATCTAGAGAAGGTGTCATTAAAGTCACAGCAACATTCGAATCAATCCCGTTAGTTAGAGGAGAGTCGGAGGCTTTGCTCCTCGTGTCATTAAATATGAAAAATCAGAATGTTGCATTAACAGGATCGATATCTCTGACCGATATTTGTGCAATGTTCATCAAGTTGGATGCTCGTCAAATTAATACAACCAAGTTCACAGCGGTTAACAGAAACACCAAACACGAATTGCTCTGCTCACTCACCAGGAACTCCAATGACGGCAATCAACACGTACAATATTTTCTCCACACTCTTGTACCGATCCAACATTGCAGACATTTTCTCTGTCCAGTGATTTGTCCCCCTGGGCTACAGGCGATTCCTCGGAATGTAATGTTAAGGCAGCACATGCCTGGGGTTTTTAATACCATTTAGCGACTCCACAGGGGCAGATTTCAACAGACTTAATAATAAAGGTTTTTAAATGATTTATAAACACATTACATCAGGCAGGTTCAATTCCCGGGGTGACACATTGTGATTAATTTAGTGAATTAATTTCGTGAGTATTTATTTCTCCCAACAAAGGTATCTGACTCTTCCGAGGTGCCTTATGAATTAAAAAAAAACAAGACAAAATGTGAAGATATTGGAAATCCAAGTAACACACGCCAAATGCTGGAGGAACTCAGCAGGTCCCCTTCTAACTCTGACTGATCTCTTCTTCCAGTGCAGCCGAAGGGTCTCGGCCCGGAACGGCGACTGTGCTCGTTTTCATTCATACAGCCTGGCCTGCTGAGTCCTTCCAGCTTTTTGCGTCTGTTGCTGTCATCAATTAAATGTTCTCCAATGCAAATGTGTACTTCAATAGAATCATTTGTCAAATAAAGAATATTGAAGTATAGTCTGTCATTGTAGCTTGTGAAATTGTATTGAATTACCCACTGTTACCATTCTCCTCAACTGTTTAAATTCTTGATAAGGTTTCTGTCTGGGGGACTCTACCGAGAGAGTCCCTAAGAAAATGTCTGTTTGTGGTGATGAATAAATACTTTCATATTCACCAAACCCTCCGACTTCTGCAGTAACTTAATCACAGTCAGAACCTTTGAGGGCTCCTTCAGGATTCACCCCGGAACCTAATGCATGGCCATCAAACTCCGGGACTGTTTGTCTGGTGTTTGATCTCATATTCCCTACCGAAGGCTTTGGATTCTGGGCTGCTGAATTGTGGGTCTTTGTGTGACACAAGTGTCTCTGGCATTCCATGGTGAGTGAATACAGCTTTCAGCTGCTGAAACACTGCTGAGGACAGCTTGGACACCTCAGCTTTCCAGGGGTGATCAAGAGTGAGAAGATGTTTGTCTCTTTCCGGCTCGAAGATGTCTGTGCCCGCAATTTGCCATCGACAGTGTGGGAGTTCTGCGCGACGGAAAGGGTTCCGCATGATTTTTGTACAGGTTTCTGCATGTTTCACATGTTTTGACGCAATCTCCCAGCTGTGTGCTCAGACCGGGCCACCACACGGATTGCCTTGCTCTACGGCGACGTTTTCCGATGTCTTGATATCCTTGACTTTTGAGAAGCGGGAATGACGAGTATGGAGCCATTTCACAGCAAACAATCAAGCATGTGAGTATGTTTTCTTGACGCCAGTAAGGTCTGCGTTGGTGAGCTTCTCTTGGGGAAGATGGCCAGCGGTGCTCACAGTACTGCCTGACCTTGCTGCAGATTTGGTGCAATACACACAGTGTTCTGGAGGAGCTCAGCAGGTCAGGCAGCATCTCTGGATGGGAATAAATAGTCGATGTTTCGACCCGACACTCTTCATCAGGTCCCTCCATCAGCATATTTCGTCCCTTTACAACAGCTCGAATTTTATCCAGTTCACCCTGTGATGCCGGATTGATTTCACTTACCTGAGCGAAGTGGATGTTGGCATCTTCCATGAGGACAGAGTCAGCTTCTGTGTGCTCACTGTTTGCATGGCATCCTCGACAGAGTGTCTGGTGTTCGAAAAGTTTGCCCCAGACATCTTCACTGTCCTAACAGAATGGAATAAGCCTCATTCTGAATATTTGCGGATGTGGAGGTAAGTCAATCTAAAGCAGGGACTCAGACCGAAAAACCGATTGTTTACTCTTTCCCTTTGATGCCTCCTGGCCTGCTGAGTTCCTCCAGCATTCCGTGAGTGTTGATTTGGATTTCCAGCATCTGCAGATTTTCTAGTGTTTCGAGCTGAGGTAGTTGGCAAGTGGCGTGTCGTCTGTTTCAAGTGGGAATTACGACAAGAGAACAAGGCGAGGATGGTTTGGACCCAAGAGCTGGAGTATCCGAGACCAGAATCGAAACACAATATGGGTCTGAAAGGAATAACATGTTCTAAACAACACGCTAGACAAGAACCCAAAGTCAAGCTGACGTTTGAGCACCGAAGGTGAGTTGAGCTGCTCTTTAAATATTAAAATCCTGGCGCCAAAAAATGGACGCCTATTAGCGGAGCAGACATGAAGATTTAAAAGGACCGCGACAGTTCGCCATATTTTGGAGAATCGGAGCGTCTGAACCTCGGAAGCTGGCGTGGTTGGCTACGCATCGTAACAGGGCCCCATCCCCTTTGACCGAATCCTGACGGCCCTGGCCACTTGGAGAGATGATGATATTTGACAAGGATGAGCGCCCGATCCACGTTGTCCCCTCCAGGAACCCAGCGGCGTCACTCGGCTCCGAATCTCAGTCAGTCCACGAGGAACTGCCCAACATGCCGAACAGTTCCTGAGTCCCGAGTTCATTTTACCATGAAGACCTGTTCCCCATCAACATACATGAGCGGCAGCGGAACTGATGGCGGTGGGGTAACGGGTTGGTATTTATAGGTTTGAGTTTGGAAATGTGGAAGGTGGGATCGATCCTGGGAGATACAAGGTGTAAGCGGAAGAGTTTACTTTCATGAGAACCTTGAAACATCCACTGAACTTGGTGCCTATTACTTAGACTCCACCCGGAGGGGCAAATCCTGAGAAGACGCCCAGACCAGGCTGCGAATCTGGTCCCCGTCTTCTCCTGCCATTTGCGCTTATTACGGCCTTCCGGGTGGAGACAAAAAAATATCTCGCCCAAGTCCATTTTCCTGACGAGAGCTTCAGCCACAGTAATCCCAAACTTCAAGTAACCCCCACAGTAACCCCTTCAAGGTGGGCGGAGGCGCGGCAGTGACGGAGGGAGTGCGGGGACTGGCTGAGCTGGAGCGGTTGGTTTAAAAGCCGGTCGTGAGCAGCCAGCAACACAGACCTTCAAGGTCGGCGGAGGCGCGGCGGGTGAAACTAATTACTCACATTATCAGCTAATATAAGCAAGGTTTGCTGTCGGGGAGCGGCCTGTCGTGGGAAGGGCCTTGTGAGAAAAGTGCGAGTCTTTGGCTCGAGAGTCTTCGGCGAGGAGGCTGAGGGAAGAGACGACGCCACTGTTGGAGAGAGGGAGAAGTGGTGAAGAAATGACCGCTGGGCTGATTCAGTGTGCTGCGTGCATGATGTGCGAGGTCAGGGACACTGATAGTGCCTCTGGCTCCTACAACTGTGGAAAATGTGTCCAGATTCAGCTTCGGAAGGACCGTGTTGCAGCACTGGAGAGGCAACTGGATGACCTCATGTTCATCCGGGAAAACGAGAGATTTCTGGACAGGACCTACAGCGAAGCCAGATTTCTCACGGTCCAGACTTTAAGTTTAATTCTGATTTGTGAGACTCTCCTGATGTTTTGTGCATTCAGGAGCCCGGGTTATTTGTACATTTTAAGCTGTTGTTGTTTTTTTTTCTGTGCAGTATTATATCGCAGTGAAATACGGGAAGCCTGAGTTATAATGTTCAAGACTCTAAGAAGTTTATTTCTATTTGTCAGAAGCTCCCGATGTATTCAGGAATCCTGGATACTTAGACATTTCACGTTTTTCTGTGCAGGATTGTATTGTCATTAGGTATGATAGGAAGCTAAGAATGGAGTTGAGAAAAAGGACCGCAAAAGTAGTAATCTCGGGATTACTGCCTGTGCCACGCGACAGTGAGAGTAGGAATGCGATGAGGTGGAGGATAAATGCGTGGCTGAGGGATTGGAGCAGGGGGCAGGGATTCAAATTTTTGGATCATTGGGACCTCTTTTGGCGCAGGTGTGACCTGTACAAAAAGGACGGGTTACACTTGAATCCTAGGGGGACCAATATCCTGGCAGGGAGATTAGCGGGGGCTACTGAGGTGACTTTAAACTAGAATGGTTGGGGGGTGGGAATCAAATTAAAGCGGCTAGGTGTGAGGAGGTTAGTTCACAACAGAGGGATGCGAACCAGTGCAGAGAGACAGAGGGGTGTAAAGTGAGCGTAGAAGCAAAAAGTACAAAGGGGAAAAGTAAAAGTGGCAGGCCGACAAATCCAGGGCAAGCATTAAAAAGGGCTAAGAGAGTTGTAAAAGAGCGCCTGAAGGCTTTATGTGTTAATGCAAGGAGCATTCGTAATAAGGTGGATGAATTGAAAGTGCAGATTGTTATTAATGATTATGATATAGTTGGGATCACAGAGACATGGCTCCAGGGTGACCAGGGATGGGAGCTCAACGTTCAGGGATATTCAATATTCAGGAGGGATAGACACGAAGGAAGGGGAGGTGGGGTGGCGTTGCTGGTTAAAAAAGAGATTAACGCAATAGAAAGGAAGGACATAAGCCGGGAAGATGTGGAATCGATATGGGTAGAGCTGAGTAACACTAAGGGGCAGAAGACGCTGGTGGGAGTTGTGTACAGGCCACCTAACAGTAGTAGTGA
Organism: Mobula hypostoma; assembly: GCF_963921235.1. Classification (NCBI taxonomy): domain Eukaryota; kingdom Metazoa; phylum Chordata; class Chondrichthyes; order Myliobatiformes; family Myliobatidae; genus Mobula; species Mobula hypostoma. The sequence continues at coordinate 34,148 of NW_026948271.1, read as the reverse complement.
GGTCGGAGATGGTATTAAAAAGGAAATTAGTAATGTGTGCAATAAAGGAACAGCAGTTATAATGGGTGACTTCAATCTACATGTAGACTGGGTGAACCAAATTGGTAAAGGTGCTGAGGAAGAGGATTTCTTGGAATGTATGCGGGATGGTTTTTTGAACCAACATGTCGAGGAACCGACTAGAGAGCAGGCTATTCTGGACTGGGTTTTGAGCAATGAGGAAGGGTTAATTAGCGATCTTGTCGTGAGAGGCCCCTTGGGTAAGAGTGACCATAATATGGTGGAATTCTTCATTAACATGGAGAGTGACGTAGTTAATTCAGAAACAAAGGTTCTGAACTTAAAGAGGGGTAACTTTGAAGGTATGAGACATGAATTAGCTAAGATAGACTGGCAAATGACACTTCAAGGATTGACGATGGATATGCAATGGCAGGCATTTAAAGGTTGCATGGATGAACTACAACAATTGTTCATCCCAGTTTAGCAAAAGAATAAATCAAGGAAGGTAGTGCACCCGTGGCTGACAAGAGAAATTAGGGATAGTATCAATTCCAAAGAAGTAGCATACAAATTAGCCAGAGAAAGTGGCTCACCTGAGGACTGGGAGAAATTCAGAGTTCAGCAGAGGAGGACAAAGGGCTTAATTAGGAAGGGGAAAAAAGATTATGAGAGAAAACTGGCAGAGAACATAAAAACGGACTGTAAAAGCTTTTATAGATATGTAAAAAGGAAAAGACTGATAAAGACAAATGTAGGTCCCCTGCAAACAGAAACAGGTGAATTGATTATGGGGAGCAAGGACATGGCAGACCAATTGAATAATTACTTTGGTTCTGTCTTCACTAAGGAGGACATAAATAATCTTCCAGAAATAGTAAGGGACAGAGGGTCCAGTGAGATGGAGGAACTGAGCGAAATACATGTTAGTAGGGAAGTGGTGTTAGGTAAATTGAAGGGATTGAAGGCAGATAAATCCCCAGGGCCAGATGGTCTGCATCCCAGAGTGCTTAAGGAAGTGGCCCAAGAAATAGTGGATGCATTAGTGATAATTTTTCAAAACTCGTTAGATTCTGGACTAGTTCCTGAGGATTGGAGGGTGGCTAATGTAACCCCACTTTTTAAAAAAGGAGGGAGGGAGAAACCGGGGAATTATAGGCCGGTTAGCCTAACGTCGGTGGTGGGGAAACTGCTGGAGTCAGTTATCAAGGATGTGATAACAGCACATTTGGAAAGCGGTGAAATGATCGGACAAAGTCAGCATGGATTTGTGAAAGGAAAATCATGTCTGACGAATCTCATAGAATTTTTTGAGGATGTAACTAGTAGAGTGGATAGGGGAGAACCAGTGGATGTGGTATATTTGGATTTTCAAAAGGCTTTTGACAAGGTCCCACATAGGAGATTAGTGTGCAAACTTAAAGCACACGGTATTGGGGGTAAGGTATTGGTGTGGATGGAGAATTGGTTAGCAGACAGGAAGCAAAGAGTGGGAATAAACGGGACCTTTTCAGAATGGCAGGTGGTGACTAGTGGGGTACCGCAAGGCTCAGTGCTGGGACCCCAGTTGTTTACAATATATATTAATGACTTGGATGAGGGAATTAAATGCAGCATCTCCAAGTTTGCGGATGACACGAAGCTGGGTGGCAGTGTTAGCAGTGAGGAGGATGCTAAGAGGATGCAGGGTGACTTGGATAGGTTGGGTGAGTGGGCAAACTCATGGCAGATGCAATTTAATGTGGATAAATGTGAAGTTATCCACTTTGGTGGCAAAAATAGGAAAACAGATTATTATCTGAATGGTGGCCGATTAGGAAAAGGGGAGGTGCAACGAGACCTGGGTGTCATTATGCACCAGTCATTGAAAGTGGGCATGCAGGTACAGCAGGCGGTGAAAAAGGCGAACGGTATGCTGGCATTTATAGCGAGAGGATTCGAGTACAGGAGCAGGGAGGTACTACTGCAGTTGTACAAGGCCTTGGTGAGACCACACCTGGAGTATTGTGTGCAGTTTTGGTCCCCTAATCTGAGGAAAGACATCTTTGCCATAGAGGGAGTACAAAGAAGATTCACCAGATTGATTCCTGGGATGGCAGGTCTTTCATATGAAGAAAGACTGGATGAACTGGGCTTGTACTCGTTGGAATTTAGAAGATTGAGGGGGGATCTGATTGAAACGTATAAGATCCTAAAGGGATTGGACAGGCTAGATGCGGGAAGATTGTTCCCGATGTTGGGGAGGTCTAGAACGAGGGGTCACAGTTTGAGGATAGAGGGGAAGCCTTTTAGGACCGAGGTTAGGAAAAACTTCTTCACACAGAGAGTGGTGAATCTGTGGAATTCTCTGCCACAGCAAACTGTTGAGGCCAGTTCATTAGCTATGTTTAAAAGGAAGTTAGATATGGCCCTTGTGGCTACAGGGGTCAGGGGGTATGGAGGGAAGGCTGGGTTCTGAGTTGGATGATCAGCCATGATCATAATAAATGGCGGTGCAGGCTCGAAGGGCCGAATGGCCTACTCCTGCACCTATTTTCTATGTTTCTATGTTTCTATGATAGGTTAGTTGGTGGAGGGGTGGTGGTGTTGCCAGTTTTTTCAGGAAAGGGGCAGTGTGTAAAGTAGTGACTGTGCATGAAACGTATGCGGGATTTGTTATAGAAATATTTCATTTAACAAGGAGGTGTATAAAAGTGGCTGATTTTGACAAACCTTGTGGAAATCTTTCAATTGATTTGTGAGAAAGTGTATGCAGTTCTCGCTCACTAAGGGTTATATGGCGTGGAGATTTTAACGCATGTACTCACTGTGGGGTTGTTTGCGGAATGATGTGATGGTTTGAATGAGGAAGAGTTTTTCAACTTGTGTGTCTAAATGGGTCAGAGATTTAATGCTCCAAGTTGTTCTGGATGCTACAGGATGTTGAGGAAGATGTGTATTTTTGCAATGAAAGGTTATGTCACGTTATTCAGCAAATTGCGTTGGAAGTGATTCCCATTAGAAACGGAATTAACAGGAGAAAGGCTGCACCGTGGTGGATTGAGGAGTGTGCAGAGGCAATCAGGGAGGCGTTTCGGAAAGCTAAGAAGTATCAGCTGCCTTATTAAGTATGAAAGGGCACAGGCCGCGGTGAGGGAAGTGGTGAAGATTGCAAGAAAGGCTTACTGGCGTTCATAATGTGATATTATTGGAAGGGATTGGTAGGTCACACATCTCCGGGAAAGGATGATCTGTGTTATTGTATGATCAGACATATGAATGAATCGTATTTGTACGTTTGGTTATCTTCTGTCCTCTTGGAAATGGTTTTAGTAGTGCTTATTCTAAAATGTAGGAGCTCCCCGCCTGATCCTTCTGGTTATAGGCCAATATCGTCAACCTTTCATTTATGTAAACTTATAGAATGTATGGTAATCGAGCGTTTGAGTTACATTTTCGAAACGAGAGGTGATATCGTGTTTTATGAGTGTGGATCTCAGAGGGGTAGACCAACAAGACAGTATTTATTATTTCATATTCTGATTAATAATATTTTCTCTGAGATATGTTCTGCGGTATCTAAATTACTATCTGTAGATGATGGATGTTTATGGAATAGAGGTAGAAATTTCAATTTTTCTGTGTTTAGGATGCAATTAGCAATTAAACACAAGTCATGTGTTTTATATACAGGATTAATAGACCTGCACTTGATTTGAAATCATATGATCAAACTTCTGAAGAAGTGTCAGTGGTAAGTTTTCCAGGCCTGTGAATGGAGAATAAGCTGACATGGAAGCACCACGTCAGTAAAATAATTGATAAATGTAAAGGAGCATTAAATGTCCCCAGCCGACGATGTGGGTATTGTTGGGGAGCTACCAGAAAATATTAGTTGACCGTTTATAGTTGTTTCATTCAATGAGTTATTCATTATGGCTGTGTGGCTAATGGATCAGCTTCATCTTCAACTTTAAAATGTTTGAGTGTGATACCAGCACAGGCTTTAAGATTGTGTTGTGGAGCAGTAAGGTCATCTCTTGGTTCGCATTCACAGTTTGAAATTGTGGAGAATGAATTTAATGTTAACATACTGGATCAATTTGAGTGGGCAAAGTAATGGTCATCCTGTTAAAGGTGTGTTGGAGGACTGTTGGTTATTTCACAAGAAGAGTGTTTTCAGTTTTGGGTGCCTGGGTTCTCATCATGCTGGGAATATGGGTTCATTGGATTTGCAATATATCCCACTGTCGCGTTCTCGGTAACCCGACCTTACTTTTTTTCAATACTATTAGTTGATTTTAGATACACGTTTTAATAAAGTCTAAGGATTCTGTTGGGCTTGAGAATCTGTTGATTCGTCAGTATATTGAGGAAAGTTATTATGATATGTTAAACATTGCTGCAAAAGAATCCAAAGATAACTTATCTGAGATGATAATGTACCTTTTTTGTACGTAAATTATTGGTAATGATAAGGATACCAACAATTTATCGGTATATACAGCATAATTAGTTTCAATAATTTTAGGCTCACAGTAAGTGTTGGAAATTTGTTCATATTAAGTTGTAATTTGTTCAGATGCCTTTTCGGTTTTGATGAGTCTTAAAACAGGTCATTCTCGCAGCAGGACAGATTCACTGTTGGAAAGTATCAAACATTATTTTGTACACAAAGTATTGGTTTATATGTCCACTTCCTATGGGTCGCTGCACGTAGTGGTTTAGTTACAAAAGCTGTTAAATGTTTAACTGTAGATAAAGAACTTCCACCTAGCAAATCAGGGATTGGTGGGTTAAGAATTATAGCAAGACTGGTGGAATAATAGGCATCAATGGAGACACCTTTACAGAATACATACCTGTTAGGTTTATGAGTGAAGGTGGTAAAACAAGAAGATAAGGAATTGCATTGACACGACTTAGAATTCGGCACACTATGTTGAATTATTCCTTTGTTTGTGTTGGACATTGATCGGATGCAAAACTGGGCTGAGAAGTTGCAGATGGAGTTCAACCCAGATAAGTGTAAGGTTGTTCACTTTGATAGTTTAAGTATGATGGTGGAATATAGTATGAATGTTAAGACTCTTGGCAGTGTGGAGGATCAGAAGGATCTTGGGGTCCGAGTCTATAAGACACTCAAAGCTGCTACACAGTATGAGTCTGTGTTTAAGAAGGTGTATGGTGCATTGGTCTTCATCAATAGTGAGATTGAGTTCAAGAGCCAAGAGGTAATGTTGCAGCTATATAGGACCCTGGTCAGACCCCACTTGTAATACAGTGCTCATTTCTGGTCGCCTCACTACAGGAAGGACATGGAAATCATAGAAAGGGTGCAGAGGAGACATACAAGGATGTTGCCTGGATTGGGGGGCATGCCTTATGAGAACAGGTTGAGTGAACTCGGCCTTTTCTCCTTGGAGTGAAGGAGGATGAGAGGTGATCTGATAGAGGTGTACAAGATGATGAGAGGCATTGGTCACGTCGATAGTCAGAGGCTTTTCCCCAGGGCTTAAATGGCTAGCAGGAGAGGTACAGTTTTAAGGTACTGGGAAGTAGGTACAGAGGAGATGTCACGGTAAGCTTTTTTTTACGCAGAGTTGTGAGTGCGCGGAATGGGCTGCCGGCGACGACGGTGGAGGCGGAAACGATAGGGTCCTGTAAGTCCTGACGAAGGGTCTCTGCCCGAAACGTCGACTGTACCTCTTCCTAGAGATGCTGCCTGGCCTGCTGCTTTCACCAGCAACTTTGATGTGTGTTGCAGTGTCCTTTAAGAGTCTCCTGGATAGCTACATGGAGCTTACAAAAATAGAGGGCTATGTGTAAGCCTAGATAGTTCTAAGGAAAGGACATGTTCGGCACAGCTTTGTGGGCCGAAGGGATTGTATTGTGCTGTAGGTTTTCTATGTTTATAAAACATCATTCTGGGTCGTGTAGTTTTCATTTAAAAGCTTTCTTAAGTAATGGCAGTAACTTTAATGTAATTCAGTGTACTGTGTTTTGTTACGTACAATCTATAGGGCTTTTGGGGTGGTAATTTAGGTTTCATTTGATAAAGGAAAGCAGTGAGGGTTTCATTTCCCAATTCTGTGCACCACAGTCCAGTATAGTTAGTGGCCGGATTGCGGCTTCAAGTTGGAATGTCCACCGCCGTTTATCCAAACCCCGCCCTCATTCCTCACGTCAGCCAATCAATCAAGGGGAAGGCGGAGACTGGTGTGATTGACATTGGATTAGCCAACCAGCATCCGATTAGATCCCCGCCACTTTGTGGCAACGTCGGGCAGTCAGTTCGGTGGGCGGGAATGGGAATAGATGGACATATCCACAGACCAATAGGTGGGCGGAATTCTGGAGTAGTTCTTTGACTGACATCTGACGGGTCCAATGAGGTACCGAGTCTCCAGGCCGGTGCTTTGCCCCTTCTCACACACACACACACACACACACACACACACACACACACTATCGTAACCTCCCGGAGCTTCCGGTCGATGGGACAATGCGCCCGGGAATAGAAAAAATTGAAAACATTGAAAACCCACAGCACAATACAGGCCCTTCGTCCCACCAAGCTGTGCCGAACATGTCCTAACCTTAGAAACACCTGGGAGATCAGGCGGTGAATGTGAGAGCCCGGACTGGAGACACTGCGGCCGCCTCTGGCTTGTGCTCAGCCCGCGGCTTTACTAATGAACTGAAACACCGAGGTGACCGGATATTTCACCGCGCTGATCAGCTGATAACGTGTGACAAGCGGAATCCCCACGGTGACAGATTGGAATTACATTAATGAATTATTATTTAGACCATATGTGGAAGTTAGTTTGTCCCGACAAATTGTATACACTATGCTGCCACTGTAAATTTGCCTTGAGTTTCGTCACAGCTCCAAATCAGCACACAGCCCCACATGCACGTTAGGTTATCCCAGAGCAAGAATCATTTCACGGAATAACTGTCTCAGTATTTTTTTTTAAAAGAAAGCAAAAGCAGAGACTAATGTTCATATTGCATTTATTATGGAAGTCTGTATAAAGGCAAAAACCTTGAGATTTGATACACCGCCAAACCCACCGGCTTTCCCAAGTCAGTGTTCACCCCCGAGTCCGTCAACACACCCACTCTGCACATATCTACAAATTTGTGTGCACCCACAAATCCGTGCTCACCGACAAACCCACATTCAACCTTCAAGTCAGTGTGCACCCCAAAGCAACCGATGCCCCTGTTACGAGCTCTCGTTTCATTTCCTCTGAGGGTCACTTTAAGAGGCAGGACTGAGTGACGTCATGAAAGGCGGAGCTGATTTCTGAGTGACAGCCAAAGAGAGAGAGAGAATATTTATGAACCGTGTTTGTGCTCGAAAAGCCGGTGAATCAGCGAGTGAGTCTGTGACTCGGTGACTTTCCGTGGAAACCAGACATGGGTCTCCCCCATAGACTACTATCATATAAAGCATCGGGCCACGAGCTTGGGACAGGCACGGTGCAAAGTACGGACAACTTTGATAGTTCTCCCTGCCCGGAGAATTATTGACAGATCGACACAGTGCCTGTGGCTAAAGTAACTGTCACTTTAATTGATCCTTTCGTGGATTTTGGAAGAATTAGTGGCATCACATTTTTTCCGTCTTCCCTTGTACAGTAGTCAAGGGGTGCTGGGACGACGACTCGAGTCAAAGGATACATCTGTGTGGATTCGTGGGATTTTGACTTCGCACGGCGGTGCTCTCACTCAGTTTACTCAGTCTCACAATCCTCTCGTAACTACGTCTCAATATTATTAACACTGGATTCTTAGGACTGATTTTTGGGGAAAAGATTTTCCAGACATGTTCCTAAGCTTACCTGTTGGAGCTACATACACACTTATACACACATTTTTTTTCTTTTTTTTGAATAATGTTTCATATATTAAGTAGTTACGAATAAAAATACTCGTTTTACTAATGAAACCTGCTTCCGGCCGTGATCTATTGTTGCTGGTGCTTTGTTAGATCGGAACAAACTTGGGGTGTTCTGTTTTGATCGTAACACCCCAAAATCCCAGTGCACTCACAGATTCGCTGGCATACCCCCAAATGCGTACACATCCGTAAAGCCACGTGCACCCCAAATCTGTAACCACCCCCAGATTCACCGACAAATCAGGAAACAGGCGCACATCCCCAAATCGGTGCGTACTCCAAATCCGTGTTTACACCTACACATGAGACTACCGCAGAGCGGGAATCATTTGAGACACTTCACAAAACAGCTGCCTCCTCTTGAAAAGTGGCAAAAACAAAGTTTAAATTCGAAACACACATCAACATGCATATTCCCCCATTCTTGTTGACATCTCCTTAAGTCTTCGCACCTCCCCAAACTGATCCTCACTCCCGTGTCAGTTGTTGCCCCCAAATCCATCGACATCCCCATATTCGCTGACAAACCCCTAAGTCTGCGCAAATCCCTGTGTACCCCATATTCGCCAAAACATTTCTAAATCAGCACAATCGTCAAATCTGTGTGCACCCCCAAATCTGTGCTCACACCGAACCTGCCAACAGGCATAAATATACCAACGTACCCCGATCTGTGCGCACACCAAAGCCGCTGACTCCTTCACACACAGATTAGATTATCTCAGAGCAGGAATAATTTCAACCAGTTCTCAAAATATCTGCCTCCAACTTAAAAAAACAGCAAGAACAGAGGTCAAAGTTCAGGTTGCATTTATTATTAAACTATGTATCAATGAAACAACCTCGAGATTCAAAACGCCTTAAAATCCACCGGGATTCCCATATCTGCAAATCTGTGTGCACTCCCCAATCTGTGCACATCCGCAAACCCTAACTCAGTGTTCACCCCCAAATCAGTGTGCATCGCCAAACCCATACGCACCCCAAACCTGCCGACACCCCGAAATCCACCGACATACCCAGAACTATGCGCACCCCAATCCCGCTAACATCTCCACATGCACATTAGATTATCACAGAGCAAGAATCATTTCAAACACTCCACCTCAAATCAAATAGCAAGAACAAAGTTCAAACTTTGAAGTGCATTTGTTCGTAAAGTATCTGTAAATGAAACAGCCTTGAGATTGATTACACCCCGAAATCCACGGACTCCCCAAATCCGTGTGCACCCCCAAATCCACCGAGACACCCAAATCTCTGCGCAGACCTAAATACGCCCAAATTTCTGTGCACCCTCAAACGCCCAAAGCAGTGTGCACCCCCAGATTCACCAACACTCCAAAATCCGTGTGTACCCCATATTCACCAACATACCCTGAAACCTTCGTACATCCGCAAATCAATGTGCTGCCCCATTTGCATGTGCACCCCAAACCCGCTGACATCCCCACAAGCACATCAGATTATCCCAGAGGAAGAATAATTTCAAACATTTCACAAAATAGGTGCCTCCATCTTAAAACGTTCAAAATGCAAACTGCATTCATTTTTAAAGTATTTCTGTATGTCTGCATCTCTGTGTGTTTAAGCAACACACATCAAAGTTGCTGGTGAACGCAGCAGGCCAGGCAGCATCTATAGGAAGAGGCGCAGTCGACGTTTCAGGCCGAGACCCTTCATCAGGACTTCCTTCAGTTAGTCCTGACGAAGGCTCTCGGCCTGAAACGTCGACTGCGCCTCTTCCTATAGATGCTGCCTGGCCTGCTGCGTTCACCAGCAACTTTGATGTGTGTTGCTTGAATTTCCAGCATCTGCAGAATTCCTGTTGTCTGTGTGTTTATATGCATCCTCGTATGTGTCTGTCCTTCCTTTTGTGTGTCTGTGTGTTTCTGTCAGACACCAGCTCGCAGACGGCGCTCGGTCTTTGTCGTTACGGCGTAGCTACTGGGAACACACGGCTATCCTGTCTACTCCACACTCCCCTCCCCCGCCTATTTTGCAGCACATAAAAAGGGAACAAACTGGCCTCTCCCGGAAAACATGAGCCTGGCCTGCTGCTTTCATCAGCAACTTTTATTTGTGTTGCAGTAAAGGAGGAACTGCTGAGAAGGCGACAGGCAGGCAAAGTGTTTTTTAGAAATGGAGAAAGAGACAATAAGGGAGAGTTGAAGAGCACTGAGTGGGTAGGGTAGAGAGGATTGTGTGGAGGAAAGAGTGCGGGAGCGGCGAAGAGAACCAATAAAGAGAGGACAGAGAAAAAGACGTTGAGGCTATATATATATTTAGTCTCTCTCTCTTCCGTTCTCTCCTGTCTCCTCCACACTCCCCTCCCTCGCCTATTCTGCAGCACATAAAAAGGGAACAAACTGGCCTCTGCCGGAAACCACAAGCCTGGCCTGCTGCCTTCACCAGCAACTTTTATGTGTGTTGCAGTAAAGGAGGAATTGGTGAGGAGGCGACAGGCAGACAAAGCGTTGGGTAGAAAGGGAGAAAGAGACAATAAGGGAGAGAAGAAGGGGAGTGAGTGGATATGGTCGGGGAGAATGTGTGAAGGAAAGAGTGTGGCAGTGAGTAAGGGAACGTATGAAGAGTGTAGAGAGAGAAAGAGAGAGTGAGGAAGAGAGGAATATATGTGAGGGGAGAGGAGGAAGAAAACGGATGAGTCAGCTGGAGACAACAGGTGGAGAGAAAGAGACGATGAGGGAACGGGGAAGAGGAGGTGGTGAGAGTGGGAAGGTGTGAAAATGGGGGCAGGAGAGTGGCAGAGTTTGAGGCAAAGCGGAGGAATGAGCAATTTTTTGGGAAACGGGGTAAAAGGCAATGGGAATATGGAGGGAGTGTGGGTGTGTGTATGTGTCTGTGTGAGTGTATGTGTGTGTGCGTGTGCGTGTGCGTGTGTGTGTGTGTGTATGTGTATGTGTCTGTGTGTGTGTATGTGTGAGTGTGTGTGTTTGTGTGTGTGTGTGAGTGTGTGTGTGTGTATGTATGTGTGTATATATGTGTGTGTGTATGTGTGTGTGTGTGTCTGTGTGTGTGAGTGTATGTGTGTCTACGTGTGTGTGTGTGTGTGTGTGTGTGTGTGTGTGTGTGTGTGAGTGAGTGATGAGTGTGTGTGTGTGCCTCTACCTGTGTGCATGTGGGTGCCTGTGTCTGTTTGCTCTTCAGCAACTCTAAAATCCCTGGCCCTGATTGCCTCACTTTGACCATGGATGTCCAGTAGCTATTCACTTCTGTCCCCAGCAGGAAAGCCTTATAACACATCGCATTCTTCCCGACAACCGACCCAACCAATTCCCATTCACCGACACTTTATTGGAGTCAGAGATCACCATAACCAAGAAACAAACCACTTTGCCCATGGAGCCGGTACCGAATTGTTATTCTGCCGAATCCCATAACCACAGCTGGACCATGGCCCTCAATAGCCTCCCGTCCATGTACTGATCCAAACTTCTCTGCAATGAAATCCATAACTTCCACTGACAGCTCTTCCCACACCTTCACCACCCTCTGAGTGAAGGGATTCCCACTCAGGTTCCTCTTAAATATTTCACATTTCACCGTTAAACTGCGACCTCTAGCTCTCATCTCACCCAACCTCAGAGGAAAAATCCTGCCTGCATTTACCCTGTCAACAACACTGATAATTTTGTCTGCATCTGCAAAATCTCCCTTTATTTTCCAACACTAAGGGGAATGAAGTCCTTACCTTTTCTCTAAAGCTCCAGTCCTCAAGTCCCAGCAAACCGATTGCCAATTTTCTCTGCACTCTTTCAACTTTGTTGATAATTTTCCTTCAGGTGTCACGTACCCCGTGACGGGTTAAAGAACCAGTAGAAATGGAAAACACTTTGGAGTCCAGTATTGCTTTTAACTAATAATATTTATTAGTAACTACACAATACAGTAATATAAATGTGGATAAATCAAACAGGTTAGCAATGATTATATATAAGTAAGTGTGGAAAATCTATATGAAAACCAAGCTTCTTCAAGTCTAGGGGTAAATAGATATTCTTACGATGATGAGTAAAGTTCAGTTCAGTTCGTAGTATTGAGTTGAGTAGTGATAGAGAGAGAGAGGGAGAGATTTGAGTCTTTAGATGAGCTGACGCCGTCGATCTTCTCGTTGTCCTCCGAAATCCTTTAAAAAGTCACCAACTCTGACCACAACAAAGGGGGCCATTTTTCTGTGGTGGAATCATCAACCCAGGCAAGGGTGGACACATGGATAACTCCCCACTGGTCACTCCCTTTTCACACTGCAAGAACCACTGATCGATCCTCCAAAAACCCACTTTTTCTGTGGGCACAACAGATCTCATTCAGTGTCCAAAATCATGTGCCTGAGGTCTACCATCTGACCTCCTATTTTCTCACTGTACTGAGTACCAACTGTCTCTCAAATAACTCCTCCTTCCTTTCTCTGTGTAAGAATGAACTAGCAAGCCATGTCCTTTGAGAAAGTAGAAACAACCTCCAGAGAAACCATAACCTCAATTGTCCATGAAATAACGCCGCCCTCTGTCACCATAGTGACCCACGAGCTGCTCGGTGCCCTCTCTCTCTCCAACTCAGCAGAAATCCAAAAGTTATTCTCACTTCTTCCTCGTGCCTTAAAGTGACAGTCCAAAAGTTAGTCATTGTCTCTTTCTCTCTCTCTTTTCAAAACAACATGTCGGTGTTAAATAACTCTCTCTCTCTCTTTTCAAAAGCACAGTTCATAGGGGTAATTTAGGACTCCGTCACACAGGCATGTAACAAAAACTACACACAATACTCCAGATTAGGCCTCACCAACGTCTTATACAACTTCAACAGAACATCCCATCTCCTGTACTCAATACTCAGATTTATCAAGTCCACTGTGACAAAATCTCTCATTTCGATGCCATCTGCATGTGACGCCTCTTTCAAGTAATTATGAATCTGTGTTCCCAGATCCCTCTGGTCTACCGCTTCCTCAGGACCCGACTGCTCACCGTGTCTTCATGCACCCCCAACTCAGTGCGGACACCAAATCCAATCCTTTGAATATGAAATAACGTTTGACGAGTTCCCAGCAGTAAATCTGACCTGCTGCGAGAACGACCTGCTTTGAGACTCTCGAAAACCCAAAGGGAATCTGAACAAATTACATCTTTACATGGACAAATTTGCTGCACGCACTGTAAGCACGAAATGATGGCAACAGATTCTGTTGTAAATCCTGATAAATGGTTGGAATGTCATCTCTTTATTGTTACCTGCAAGTCATGTGTGACACAGCAACACCAACATTCCCAGTTAAATATTATTTTGATCCTTCTGTGGTTAAGGTATCCCAATAATTTCCTTAATATATGCTGAACCAACAAATTCCCAGGCATAACAGAATCGTTAGACTTCATTAAATCATGTATCATGTAATCAACTAAAGCATTGAAATAAACAGGGCGAGATTACCAAGAATGCGACTGTGGGACATTTTGCATAACCCAATGAACCCATATTTCAAGCGTGATAAGAAACCAGTCACCCAAAACCAAAAACGGTCTTCTTGTGAAATTCCCAACAGTCCTCCAACACACCTTTAACAGGATGATCATTTCCTCCCCCTTAAATTAATCCAGTATGTTAACACTTAATTCAACCACCACAATTTCAACCAGTAAAGCCAAAACAGGGGACGACCTGACTGCATCACAACGCAATCTTAAAGCCTGTGCTTGTATCACACCAAAAAACATAATAAAGTTGAAGGTGAAGCTGATCTATAAACCACAGCCATAATCAAGTACAGATCCAATTAAACAAACAAAAATGGTCAAAAACTCCCCTCCTCTACGGACCGTGCCTTCCAAATTTGGAAGACTAATTGTATATCACGGTTTTTGGACTTAGTTTTAGATGGCTCGCTTATGTCTTTTGAACAGTTATCTAATAAATACAATTTATCAAGATCACATTTTTTTTAAGATATTTGCAAGTTAGAAATTTCCTAGATACCATACTTTCTTCCTTTCCGGTGTTACCCCCTACAAATATTTTAGACGCTATCATTAACCTCAACTCCTGTCAGAAAGATGTAACGGCAACCATTTATAATGCTATCATGAAACTTAGGAAAGCTCCATTCGATAAGATTAGGACTGACTGGGAAAAGGAATTGGGCCTTACTATCCCGGCTGATGACCGGGCTCATATTTTACAACTTGTTAATACTGCCTCTATCTGTTCCAAACACTCCTTAATTCAATTTAAAGTTGTCCATAGAGCACACATGTCTAAAGATAAATTAGCTCGTTTTTACTCTATTAACCCTCTTTGTGATAGATGTCATGGGGAGATAGCTTCCTTGACCCACATGTTTTGGTCTTTTCCTACTCTGGAAACATTTTGGAAAGACATTTTTAATACTATCTCAAATGTTTTGAATAGTGATATTTCTCCCCATCCTACTACAGCTATCTTTGGGTTACCTAAAACTTGTAGTAATTTATCCCCCACAGCGCGTAGAATAATTGTTATTCTTACTCTAATGGCAAAAAGATTTATTCTACAACATTGGAAGGAGATTAATGCCCCAACTACATTTTTTCAGTTCTCCCAAACGATACTGTGTCTAACTTTGGAAAAATTCAGAAGTAATATTTATGATACTGTGAGGGGATCCAGGAGTGCCCCGATTAACTGTTTGGAGAGAGACATTTATCATTGATGGTTTGTTTGGAAAGGAGAGAGAGACAGAGTTACTTACCACTGATATGTTGCTTTTGAAAAGAGAGAGAGAGAGAGAGAGAGACGAAGGTCAACGGTTGGACTGTCACTTTAAGGCATTGGAAGTAACTTTGGATTTTTACTGAGTTTGGAGTTGGAGACAGCACCGAGCAGCTCGTAAGTTGCTATGGTGACTGAAGGCGGTGTTATTTCATGGACACTCGATGTTGTGATTTTCAGCAGGTTGTTGATATTTCTTCAAGCACTTGTTGCCTGCTTGTGCATTTCTTCACAGAGAAAGGATGGAGGGACTCTTTGAATGACAGGTGATGTTCAGCCTGGTGGGATAAATGGGAGGTCAGATGATACAGACCTCAGACACATGATCTGGACACTGAATGAGCATGGTTATGCCCACAGAGAAAGTGGGTTTTGGAGGATCGATCAGGCGGATCGATCCAACTTGCTATTCCACCGTGTGAAGAAGGGGTTGACTGGTGGGGAGTTGTCTATGTGTCCACCCTTGCCGGGGTGATAGCTCCACCACAGGAAAACCGTCCCCCTGGTTAAAGTCACAGGCGGTGACTTGTGAAGGATTTCGGAGGAGGACGAGAAGATCGACGGCATCAGCTCACCTGAAGACTCAACTCTCTCACTCTCTCTCTCTCTTTCTCTCCATCACTACTCAGCTAAATACCACGAACTGAACTGAACTGAACTTTACTCAACATCGTAAGACTGCATCTTTTTACCCCAAGACTTAAAGAAGCTTGGTTTTTATACATACATATTCCACACTTACTTTTATATATAATCATTGCTATATATTAATAAGACAATTAATATTGTGATTAATTGTGTGCAATTTATTTACATTGATATGACTGTATTGCGTAGTTACTAATAAATATTAGTAATTTATAGCAATACGAGACTCCAACGTGGTTTCTATTTCTGCTGGTTCCTTTATCCCTGTTACGGGGTCCGTGACATAATTGGGGCCTGCGTCCGCGATATGAACAAATTAATCGAGAGGCTGGTTTGATTTGATTGGGGAGAATCCCTTTTGATTTGGTTGTGTGGGAACACAGCAGAAATGGATGTTAGGGACTTTCTGAAATCACCAGAGCTGGTGACTTTGAAGTTAACTAAAAAGTATGAGTTGCGGGACATTGCTAAAGAATTGAGAATTGAGGTAAAGAAGGGTGTGAGTAAGGTAGAAATTCAAAGAAAAATAGTTGAATATTATATAGATAAGGGAACATTTGATGAGGAGGCGTTAGAGTTGTTCGTGGAAGGTGAATCTACTCAGGAAGAGCTTCAGCTTTTGTTGGAAATAGTAAACAGGGAGCATGAACTGAAATTAAAACAGCTCGAGAGAGAGGTCAGAGAGGCAGAGAGACGAAGGGTCCATGAGGCTGAAGAGGCAAAAAGACAGAGGCAGCTCGAGAGGGAGAAATGGCAACGTGAAGATCGTGGCAGAAAGGCAGAGACAGTTTAACAGGGAGAGGTTGCAGCAAAGAGGTTTAGAGTCGGACCCTGATGATTCTTACAGCTCGGAAGGGCTTGTTTCGTGTGATGAATTTAAAAGTTGTGTTCCTGATGAGGTAAGGGCATACCCAGTGGCAGAAGATGCCCCAACCCTGAAGGGGTTTGATAAGAAAGCAGACGAAGAAGTTTTAACCCACGAGGTTGAGTTAACTCTGGATGAGAGTTTGCCAGGGAATAGCTGGGAGGTTCGAGACGACCTTGAATTTGAAACTGGGACAAGTGATGACAGCCCAGAAGAGGCAATTGTTCCGATTGAATGTGTTCAGGTTGTTGAAGTACCTGTGAATTCACAGGGTTCTGAACCTTGTGTTGAAACTCAGTTAAGGTCTGAGGTGTCTGACTTGGTTGGAAAGGAATGCAGTTTTTGTGTGTCAGATGGACTTGGTTCAGTGAATAAGGGGTTAACCTTGGTAAAGTGGAATGTGAGGATTCTCAGTCATTTGTAGTAGACCATGTTTTAAAAGCTGGAAGGAATGGGAAAAGTGCTGTTCCTGGACTTTTGGATAAAGTGATGGAAAAGGTTGGATTGGTTGTGCGACCTTTGACCCTGCTTGCAGGACAAACGCCTGCTGAGACAGGATGTGCCGCTCTGTTGCATTTTGTTTGGACATTTGGAAGTCAGCACCTGCAAGGTCATGCTGTTATTCAGAGTGATGTTATGGAGAGGAAGAAGAATTGTTGTGATTTTGGAGTGGAAGTTGCTATGGATACAAGTCGAAGTATAGGTCGTAATCAGATGGGCAGTTTATTTGTTCTCTTTCATAATGTATACATGATTCTGATCAGCCTGATGATGGTACTGAGTTTAATGAACAATGGAGGCATGTTGACAGCTCTCCAAGATAAGAATGTTTCAGCAATTCAGTTGATGAGCAAAGTTGCTATTGAGACTCCCAACAAAGCAAAAATTAATGGTAAGATAGACGATTGGAACAGTTTTAAAAACCTACTGTCACGTACCCCGTGACGGGGATAAGGAAACCAGCAAAAAATAGAAAACACTTTGGAGTCTTGTATTGCTATAAACTACTAATATTTATTAGTAACGACGCAATACAGTAATATAAATGTAAATAAATCACACAGGTTAGCAATGAATATATATATGAGTATGTAAATCAGTAAGTGTGGAAATATATTTATGAAGACCAAGTTTCTTTAAGTCTAGGGGTAAAAAGATACAGTCTTACGATGTTGAGTAAAGTTCAGTTCAGTTTGTGGTATTTAGTTGAATAGCGATGGGGGGGAGAGGGGGAGAGGGGGAGAGGGGGAGAGGGGGAAAGGGGGATGGGGGAGGGGGGAGAGGGGAAGATGAGTCTTCAGGTGAGCTGATGCTGTTGATATTCTCGTCGTCCTTCAAAATCCTTTACAAGTCACCGACTGTGACTGTAACAAGGGGGACCGGTCTTCTGTGGTGGAGCTATCACCCAGGCGAGGGTGGACACATAGACATCTCCCCACCAGTCAACCCCTTCTCCTATCTTGGAATAGCAATTTGGATCGATCCGCCTGATTGATCCTCCAAAACCCACTTTTCCTGTGGTCACAATAATTCTCATTCAGTGTCCAGAACATGTGTCTGAGGTCTGTATCATCTGACCTCCTATTTATTTCACCAGGCTGAGCATCACCTGTCATTCAAAGAGTCCCTCCTTCCTTTGTCTGTGAAGAAATGCACAAGCAGGCAATAAGTCCTCGAAAGTAACATCAGTAATGTCCTGTTGGCCACCATAGCACCCTTCGAGCTGCTCGGTGCTGTCTCCAACTCCAAACTTAGTAAAAATCCAGAGTTACTTCCAATGCCTTAAAATGACAGTCCAACCGTTATTCTTCGTCCCTCTCTCTCTCTTTTCAAAAGCAACATATCAGTGGTAAATAACTGTCTCTCTCTCTCCTATCCAAACAAACCATCAATGATGAATGTCTCTCTCTCTGTCTCTCTTCAATCAGTTAATAGGGGCACTCCTGGATCCCCTCACACTACAGAGAGCAAGTAAAAAATCATTAGAAGGGAAAAGATGAAATCTGAAACCAACTAGCAAATGATAACACAGTGGATAGTAAGAGTTGTCTCATGTATGTTAAAAAGAGAAATGACAGTGGATATAGGACCGCTAGAAAATGAGGCAGGAGAAATAATAACAGGGGACAAGGAGATGGCTGATGAACTAAATGAGTATTTTGTGTCAGTTTTCACTGTGGAAGACACTACCAGTATGCCTGATGTTGTAATGTGTGAAGGAAGAGAATTAAGTGCAGTTACTGTCCAAGAGAAAAGCTGCTCAAAAAGCTGAAAGACCTAAAGGTACGTAAGTCCCCCGGACCAGAGGAACTGCATCCTCGGGTTCTGAAAGAGGGAGCATCAGAGATTGTTGTGGAATTAGAAATGATCTTTCAAAAATCAATGGACTCTGGCATGGTGCCAGAGGACTGGAAAATTGCAAATGTTACTCCACTCTTTAAGAAAGGAGGAAGGCAGCAGAAAGGAAATTATAGACCAGTTAGCCTGGCCTCAGTAGTTGGGAAGATGTTAGAGTCAATTGTTAAGGATGAGCTGATGGAGTACTTGGTGACACAGGACAAGATAGTACAAAGTCAGAATAGTTTCCTTTCGGGAAAATCTTACCTGATGAATTTGTTGGAATTCTTTGAGGAGATTACAAGTAGGATAGATAAAGGGGATGCAGTGGATGTTGTGTATTTGGACTTTCAGAAGGCCTTTGACAAGGTGCCACACATGAGGCTGCTTACCAAGTTAACAGCCTATGGTATTACAGGAAAGTTACTAATATGGTTGGAACATTGGCTGATTGGTAGGAGGCAGCAAGTGGGAATAAAAAGATCGTTTTCTGGTTGGCTCTCAGTGACTAGTGGTGTTCCACAGTGGTCGGTGTTGGGACCACTTCTTTTTATTTGTATATTAATAATTTAGATGATGGAATAGATGGCTTTGGTTCCAAGTTTGCAGATGACACGAAGATTGGTGGAGGGGCAGGTACTGTTGAGGAATCAGGTAGGATGCAGATGAACTTAGGCAGATTAGGAGAATGGGCAAGAAAGTGGCAAATTAAATACAATGTTGTAAAATACCTGGTCAGGCACTTTGGCAGTAGAAATAAACATGTGGAATATTTTCTAAATGGGGAGAAAATCCAGGACTCTGAGCTGCACGTGGACTTGGGAGTCCTTGTGCAGAACACCCTGAAGGTTAACTTGCAGGTTGAGTTGGTTCGGTGATGCGGAAGGCAAATGTCATGTTAGCATTCATTTCAAGAGGTCTAGAATACAAGAGCAGGGATGTGATGCTGAGACTTTATAAGGCACTGGTGAGGCCTCACCTTGAGTATTGTGAACAGTTTTGGCCCCCTCATCTGAGAAAAGATGTGCTGGCATTGGAGAGGGTCCAGAGGAGGTTCACAAGGATGATTCCAGGAATGAAAGGGTTATCATACGAGGAACGTTTGATGGTTCTGGGTCTGTACTCGCGGGAATTCAGAAGGATGGTGGGGGAATCTCATTGAAACCTTTAGAATGTTAATAGGCCAAGACAGAGTAGATATAGAAAGAATGTTTCCCATGCTGGGAGAGTCCGGGACAAGAGGGCACAGCCTCCGAATAGAGGGGCACCCTTTCAAAACAGAGATGCAAAGAAATTTCTTCAGCCAAAGGGTGGCGAATTTGTGGAATTTGTTGCCACATGAAGCTGTGGTGTCAGGTCGTTAGGTGTATTTAATGCAGATTGACAGCTTCTTGTTTGGACATGACATCAGTGGTTATGGGGAGAAGGCTGGGATCTGGGGTTGAGGAGGAGATTTTAAAATAAAGGATCAGCCATGATTGAATGGTGGAACAGACTCGATGGGCCAGATGGCCTAATTCTGCTCTTATGTCTTATGGTTCTTATGGAGTACCTGGACTATTTTCTAAATGGAGAGAAAATTCAAAAACTGAGATGCATAGGGATTTGAGAGTCCCTGTGCAGGATTCCCTGAATGTTAATTTGCAGGAGTCTGTGGTGAGGAAGGCATATGTGTTGTCACCATTCATTTGAAGAGGACGAGACTATAAATGCAAAGATGTAATGTTGAGTCTTTATAAAGCACTGGTGAGGCCTCACTTGGAGTACTGAGAGCAGTTTTGTGTTCCTTATCTTGGAAAGGGTGAGCTGAAACTGGGAAGGGCTCAAATGCGGTTCATGAAAATGATTCCAGGATTAAATGGCTTGTTATATGAAAATCGTTCGATGGCTCTGGGCCTGAATTCACTGGAATTCAGCAGACTGAAGGTTACCCGAATTGAAACCTATTGAATACTGAAGGACCGTGATGGAGTGAATGTGGAGAAGGTGTTTCCTATGGTAGGAGGGTCTAAGACCAGAGGACATAGCCTCAAAATAGAGGGGCGTCCTTTCGGAACGGAGATGAGGAGGAATTTCTGTAGCAGAGAGAACTGAGTCTGTGGAAATCTTTGCCCCAGGGAGCTTGGGAGGGCAAGTCATTATGCATATTGAAGACAGAGGTTGATTGATTTTTGATTGGTCACGGCATAACGGGATACGGGGTGGGGGGTGCGGCAGGAGATACTGTAGCTGCAGACAGGAAAAATGGATCAGCCGTGATGAAATAGTTAAACAGACCTGATAGGGAAAAAGGATTTATGGTTTAATACAAGAATACAAAGCTCCTCTGAAGGTATGTGGGGTCCTGTTGAGGGCCAACATGGAACACTGTGCACAGGTCTGGTCTCCTTCCCGGAGACAGTCTATGGGATAAAGGGAATGAAGAGTTTTCCCAGATTGATTTCAGGGTTGTGGTTGTGTCCTCAGGGAGATTACACTGACTGGGCCTGTCTCAAAACTAGAGAAATAAGAGGTGGTCTGACTGAGACAGACACAGTTTCACAGGGTTTTGACAGGGTGCGGAGTAATTTCCTCACCCAGATTGTGGCGAATATTTGCAATTTTCTTCACAAGTTTCCTAAATTCAAAAGCCAAATTTAGGGGCTCTGCGAGGCTGGGAACGTTGCAGGAAAGTGGCGCTGAGGTCAAAGATCGGGTGTATTCTGAGGAAAGGGTAGAACAGTCGCAACGGGCCGAATGACCACGCCTGCTCCTGTTTCTTATTTTCTAAAGCACGAGTTTACCTTTGTGCCTTGTTCTCCCTTGGATTTCAGCCATTTGGATTGCAAAGGGGAGCGGTGAGAGCTCCGGACATCCATCGGCTGCCGCTGCGGGGCAGCTCCCGTCTCCCAGCAGCAGCGGACGAGTCCAGAAAACAGGGCCCGATCCTCGGCGGGGAAAGGCCGGGCGCCCTCCGTGTAGCTGAAACGTCTCAGGGAATCTCCGCCAGTCACTTCAGCTCTGCCTTCGAAAGGATTCAGGACCGGCCGGTGTTGCAGCCGAAACCCGAGGCGCAGCTCCCGGTCTCCGGCCTCACTCGGTCCCGGTTCCAGACTCCAGCCCGCTTCCAGCGCTCAGCGTCCCGCCCACTGACACCCCTCAGCCAATGAGAGAAGCCTTCTCCTAGCCGTGATCGTTGATTGGCTGTGAGTTTGTCTGAGGACGGGCTGCTACTGGGAGACAGAGATGTCAGTCACAGTTTGTTTTCAGAATCAAAGTTCCCCGAAACTCAAATTTAAAAGTAAATTTTATTATCCGAGTACATATAAATCACCACATACAACCGCGAGAATCATTTTCCTGCAGACAAACTTAGAAAAAAGTATAGAATAGTAACCACTGCAAAATCAGGCAGTGAAAGATCAACCGGAGTGCTGAAGGTAACAAACTGTGAAAATGCAAATATAAATAAATATCGATAAATAACGAGAACATGAAATAACCTCAGCGTCTGCTGGTGGATGTCCGGAGCTCTCACCGCTCGCCTGTACAATCCGACAGGCTGAAGGCCAAGGGGGAATAAGATGCAAAGGTAAACTCGTGCTTTAGTAAATAAGAAACAAGAGCAGGCGTTGCCATTCGGCCCCTTGCGCTGTTCTGCCCCTCACTCAGAACATGGCTGATCTTTGACCTCAGCGCCACTTTCCTTCAATGTTCCGAACATCGCCGAGCCCCTAAATTTGTGGTTTGAATTTAGAATCCTTGCAGAGAAAATTCAAAAGATTCACCGCGCTCTGTGTGAGGAAATTTCTCCGCATCTCCGTCCTGCTGAGGTGACCTCGTATTTTGAGTGTGTGACCCCTGGTTCCACACCCCAGCCGGGGAGAAACATCATTCCTGCCCCTACCCTGTAAATGCCCCGTGAGACTGTGTCTGTCTCATTCAGGAGGCTTCTCCATGTGAACCTTGTGATAATGATGTTGGTTACAGTTCTTTCAGACCAGCAGCTTTGACCACAAGAACATCAGACAGTGGTCAGCACGGAATGTCCTGCAGTTACTGCAGGAGAAGGACTGGATGGACACAGTGGAGTGGTTCCCTGAGCAGACAGTCCAGACCATCTGGCAAAATGTCTCATCACCAGATCTCACCAACGGGCACCAAGACCTTACCTGCCTGGCGGCGAGAGGGGCCTCCCAGTCTGATCCTTGCTGCATGCCCGGAGATCACTCCCACAGCGCGCTGCCCCGAGATTACTGCTGTGGAGACGGGACGGTCACTCACCTCTTTGCGGACTGTGGGTTGGCGAAGATATGTGGAGAAAGATACAAGGGCCCGTGTCACAGCAGCTGCGTGACAGAAAGCTCACTGACCTTCGGGCTGTTCCCAGGACGCACAGGAAAGCGGACAGTAAGTGCTGCTGGTAGATCATCAACTCGATGAAAGACGCCAGGAAATTGTTGGTCTGTCATCATATCGAGATGTCCGGAGAGCAGGGTTTCCCACCCTGGAGTCCAAGGTTAATGGAATTGGTCTTTGGCATAAAAAAGTTGGGGAACCCCTGTCGTGGAGGAATGCTGCCGATGGCACATTCCAGGCTGCAGGGACACCATTGAAACTATAGAAATCCTCTAGTACTGGACCGGGAGGGGCCGGGTTGGCTCAGGAAACCTCTCAGTTATTGTCGGAGTGTAAGACCCCAGGGGGCACATGAGCGACAACAGTCCTATCGGTTTTATCGAACGTGAACTAGCACTAAATACCCCACTGACAAAGAATGTAAAATCACTGGGTAAAGGCACTGCACGGTTTATCCCTGTGAATATCTATATGGACTTTAGTCACCATAATAACATTCAACTTCTGGGCTGAGTGAGGGAGACCGGGCCTTCCATTGGAGCCGGGATGGACATGCGTTAAGTCACGAAGTTTCTCTCACGAAGGGCTGTTGAAATCAGGACGTCACCGAAAAAATAATGTTTTGCTCCCTGTGACGTTGAATATCCGGTCCTGTGCTTTTTTTCCCCCCTGTAGTCACAGGTCAGTCATTACCACTGCATCTGTCTCCTCAAAGCACAATATCTCTCCATAACCCCAGTTTCATGGCATTAACTAATTTAATAGTTGCTTTCAATATTTGCCACCGTTTTGCACCCAAGCCTTACTCTCTTTAGACCTGGAGAAACAATAAAAAGGAGCTGCTGGAATTACTCATCAGGTCAGGCATTTCAGGTTGAGACAGTCCAGATGAAGGATCTCGACCCGGAAAGTCGATTGTACATTCCTCTCCACAGACGCTGCCTGTCCCGCTCAGCTCCACCAGCATCATATTTCTGACTCGAGATTCCAGCATCTGCAGTCTCTTGTGCCTCTCTTTTCAGAACTTTCCCCTTTCAGTCCTGCCTCAGACTGAACCAGGCCCTACCCTCCGGCTTCATTTCTGTTCTGTTTCTCACTTCGCCCATCACGCCTACTGGGGCACAGGCCAACAGCGGCTCTCCAGCGTTTCCTGTAGTATCTGTCGCACTGTGATTACTAGCCCCATGCCCACCATCCTCCTTTTGCAGCCGGGCTTGGGCAGTCCATGGCCAAGTGTTTATTTCCGACCAGTTTATGTGTTTCCGATCCCACCCTGGTATGGAAATCACAGGCAGTAACGTAATGTTCATTCGCTGAGTCTGCAGCGCCTGTAGTGGACAATCGCGGTACTGCAGGGGATCGGCAGCGTTCTGAATCAGGAAGTGCCGCGAGTTAACATGGCTTCGAAAGGACCGGTCGAGAGTTTGAGCGAGGAGGCAATTTGTCCCATCTGCCTGGATTTCTTCACAGATCCGGTGTCGCTGGAGTGCGGACACAACTTCTGTCGCTCTTGTATCACACAGTATTGGGAAAAGGAGGAGAGAAACTCCTGCCCGGAGTGTAGAGAGGTGTTTGCAGACCGCACCCTCAGGGTCAATCGGGCCTTAGCAAATCTGGTTGAAAAATTTCGAAGTTTAAACCTGAATCCGAAAGGGAAGGAAGGTAAACTTCACTGCGAGGAACATGAGGAAGAACTGAAGCTGTTCTGTGAAACGGACAAGACACTGATCTGTGTGATCTGTGCAGCTGCGCAGGAACACAGAGAGCACCGCTTCCTGCCGATTAAAGAAGCTGTTAAGTTCTACAAGGTGAATCTAACCCGAATTTGAAACTCACCCCACCGTCAACTGAATCTCCAAAGTGCTACCTACCATCACACGAGCCTCCATAACCAACGCATCATTCGCTGCAACTTCCGCCATCTCCAACGGGATTCTAGCATCTGTCCGTCC
Source organism: Mobula hypostoma (assembly GCF_963921235.1). Taxonomy (NCBI): domain Eukaryota; kingdom Metazoa; phylum Chordata; class Chondrichthyes; order Myliobatiformes; family Myliobatidae; genus Mobula; species Mobula hypostoma. Next base: position 9,355 of record NW_026948271.1, on the reverse strand, counting down.
CACAGCCCATCCCACACCCCACAACTCCCCGCTCTCTGTAGAGATCGCTCTCAACATAACTCCCTTATCCACTCGCTCCTCCCCACTGATCTCCCTCCTGACACCCCGATACCTGTAAACGGGACAGGTGATACACCTGACTCCTACACTTCCTCCCTCGTCATCATTCAGGGGCCCAAACAGACCGAATTCCTCCCTTTTTCCATGGTCGATTGTCCTCTCGTATCACTTTCCAACCTTCTTCAGCTCTTTGCCTCTTCCACCCTCTCAGCTTCTCACTTCATCACCCTCCCCCACGTTCCCCTTCACGTTGTCTCACCCGTCACCTGTCAGCTGGTTCTCATCCCCAACCTTTTTATTCTGGCTTCTGCCCCATTCTTTCCCAGTCCTAATGAAGGGTCTCATCCCGAAACACCGACTGTTTATTTCCCCTGTGTAGATGCTGCCTGACTCACTGAGTTCCTCCGGCATTTTGTGTGATGATCGGGTTTGATCACCTGTTTCTTATGACCCATCTTTGTTTCGATTTCCTTCTCTCTCTGACTTCCAGGATCAGCTTAAATCTTCCTTAGACTCTCTCACAAAAATGAAATCAGACTTCCAGGAAAAGGAGCAGCAACAGAAAGAGAAGATTTCCGGAGTTCGGGTGAGGCTTCCTGAGCGGAATTTCTGATATTACTGTATAGTTTTGCTCCCTTTAATGCAGAATAGCAGAGTATCGCAGCTCCAGTGACCTGGGTTCGATCCTGACCTCTGGTGCTGTCTGTGTGGAGTTTGCATGTTCTCCCTATGACCACGACAGTTTCAGACACATTCCACGGACATGCTGCATGAATGGTTAAATACAATTAACCCTGTGAAGGTGGGGGAGGGTGTATGTGAATCAGGTGGGAGTTAATGGGTCAATGGGGAGAATTGGTTTCAGGAAAACGTAAGTGAATGGGGTTGATGGGAATGTTTCAGAGCTAGCATGGACATTAATGGACCGAATGGTCTCCTTAATGTCATAAGGAAATACACATAACAATACAGTAAATTCATCTTCACCTTTCATTCGACAGGAACAGTCACACAGCCTTCAGACCCACATCACATCCCAGTTTACTGAACTGCGCCAGATTATCACTGAGAAAGAGCAGAGCTTACTCAGGGATCTCAAGGAAGAAGAGAAGAGGATTCTCAATTCAATGGAGAAAACTCTTCGTGAGATTCAAGAGCATATAAGGTTAATTCAGGAGGAAATCACTGGGTTAAAGGAACAGATGGATCAAAAAGACAGTGTGATATTTCTCAAGGTGAGGGATTTTATTTCAGTTTGTTTCTGTCAAAGGCCACTAAATGAGCAGTGGTATATTTGAAATAAACACAGCACAGCGGCCAATTCTAACAAACCAATTGCTGCTGTTGGCGATGTCACACAGATTGTTATGATTGTATGACGAGCCCTCCAATCACATGAATAACGACCTTCCAAAATGTCGAAAATATGTATTCAGTCCTTTATCTGCAAGATACAATCATGAAGCGATGAAACATCAGCGTAATTAATCATAAATTAATCAGCCACGGAGCGGTCAACAAACGATACGATATTGGTCCGTCCTCAGCTCAAAACTGCCCAGAACAAAGCACAAATACGTAACTTATGCCCTTCACTATTACCAGGCCCCCACACACGTGACTAGTTACTATAACAATCACATAACACAGAAAACAATGCAAACAGGGCTATCAAAGACAGAAGACAGATGCGTCGCTCCTACAGACAGCATTAATAAATGACAGTAAACTGTTTTTCACTGGACAATTGATGCATCTATTCAGGGTTGTTGTTGTCCCCAAACTGGACTTTCACAACTTCTGTACATCCCAGGACAGAATGCAAACTTCTCTGAAATAATTTATTCTGATCATAACACAGAGCTGCTGATTGTGTCCTTACTTATCACGTTAAATATCCTCTAAATCTCCCATTAGCACCCAGTTCCAGTCACAGGCTGTGAGTGTGTTTGGTGCGGTGGGTTTGAGGGTCTCTCTGTCAATCCGTGAAAACAAAGAATGTGACCCACACATCAGACTTATCCCCTGTATCCGGTTTCCATCAGGTTAGGGAAACTTTCAATGTTTCTTTAATTTTTCACATAAGTTTCACATTAGAGACGTAGAAATGTAAACATTGAAAACCTACAGCACAATACAGGCCCTTCAATCCAACATGTCCTTACTTTAGGAATTACCTAGGTTTACCCATAGCCCTCTGTCTTTCTGAGCTCCATGTGCCTATCCAGGAGTCTCTTAAAAGACCCCGTCGTATTGGCATCCACTACCGTTGTCAGCAGCCCATTCCACACATTCAGCACTCTCTACGTAAAAATATTACCCCTGACCTCTCCTCTGTACATACTTCCAAGCACCTTAAAACTGTGTCCTCTCGTGCTAGCCATTTCAGCCCTGGGAAAAAGCCTCTGACTCTGATCAATGCCTCTCATCATCTTATACACCTCTATCAGGTCACCTCTCATCCTCCGTCGCTCCAAGGAGAAAAGGCCGAGTTCACTCAACCTATTCTCATAAGGCATGCTCCCCAATCCAGGCAACATCTTTGTAAATCTCCTCTGCACCCTATCTATGGTTTCCACATCCTTCCTGTAGTGAGGTGACCAGAACTGAGCATAGTACTCCAAGTGGGGTCTGAACAGGCTCTTACATAGCTGTGAGATTACCGCTCGGCTCCTAAACTCAGTCCCGCGGTTGATGAAGGTCAATGCACCGAATCCCTTCTTAACCACAGAGTCAACTTGTGTAGCAGATTTCAGTGTCCTATGGACTCGGACCCCAAAATCCCTCTGATCCTCCACACTGCCAAGAGTCTTACCATTAATACCAAAGTCTGCCATCATATTTCACCATTATCTGGTTTGAACTCCAAACTGCCACTTCTCAGCCCAGATTCACATCCTATCACTGTCACGCTGTAAACTCTGATAGACCTCCACACTATCCACAACACCCCAAGCTTTGTGTCATCAGCAAATTTACTAACCCATCCCTCCATTTCCTCATCCAGGTCATTTATAAAAATCACAAAGAGAAGGGGTCCCAGATCAGATTTCTGAGGCACACCACTGGTCACTGACCTCCATGCAGAATATGACCTGTCTACAACCACTCTTTGCCTTCTGTGGGAAAGCCAATTCTGGTTGCACAAATCAATGTCCCATTGGATCCCTTGCTGAAATCCATTTACACTACATCTACTGTTCTACCTTCATCAATATGTTTTGTCACATCCTCAAAAAATTCAATCAGGGTCGTAAGGCACGACCTGCCTTTGACAAATCCTGCCTCTCAGGATCTTCTCCATCAAATTAACAACCACTGAAGTTGACTCACTGGTCTATAATTTTCTGGGCTATCTCTACTCCCTTTCTTGAATAAGGGAACAGCATCTGTAACCCTCCAATCCTCCGGAACATCTGCCGTCCCCATTGATGATGCAAAGATCATCGCCAGAGGCTCAGCAATCTTCTCCCTCACCCGCCCACAGTGGCCGGGGGTACATCTCATCCGGTCTCCATCATAAACAGGCCATTTGGTCCGTCATCCTCTAACAATTTCCCTGCTTCAGAATTCTCTTCCCACCCCCAGCAACAGTGCCCTGAACTCCATGGTCCCTCACGTCTTCATCCAGTTTTTTTTTTAGATTATGAAGACACGTAGTTCTCTTTCATTTTCATTTAGTAATGCATGCATTAAGAAATGATACGATATAGTTTTCCCATTACATTCAATCTCTGCTGTTCTGCTTCAACCACTCCAATGGTAGCGAGCTCCTCTTCACTAAATTTCTTATGGGATTTATTAAAATCCATCTGAACTTCATCTTCCACAATTTTTCCCATAAATAGAGGTACATCCCTCACCCCTGCACACAATTAAATCCATCATTGATCTTAAATGCCTACATCTTATCACCCTAATGTCTATCCAGATGAAAATGCACAACCTGTCCCGTCTTCCTTGTAAGTTTCATCCTCTCAGTAATGGTCTGACATTCAGGAACTTTCCCTGTAATTTAACCGGTAGTTCTGTATTGGTTGTGTTTGTGAGTTACCGTGGGAGTGGGAATTTTCAACACCTTGTCATGACTTGGATGAAATTCATGATGTGGACAGTAAGTCCAAGTCTAATCAGATTTATGTGTGATTTATTTCAGGAGGAAGCTCGTCGGAACAGGAGGTAGGGCATACTCTTTATTGAAAATCGGTATAGTTCAAACTTGCAGTTTATAACAAGTAGTTTAATATTTACAGGATTAATGACGATGTCCAGGAATTGTCAGTGACAGATGAGGCCCTACCGGTTGAAAAATTCGATCACCCCTATTTGTTGAACACAGTGCTGAGAGAAAAACTTGATGCCGTTAATCGAGGTGAAACTTACAAAGATTCATTTCTCCTTGTTTAATTAAGTTCCAATTTGAAGTGAGAATTGTCTGTAATTTGGTTTGGGGGGGGCGTGGGTTGGGAACGAGTGAAGCGACAGGACTGATGGTAAAAATGTAAAGATATCATGCAGTCAGACTGTCAGATAGGGCAGACAGATACAAGGACAAAATTGCAGCCACCAGGCCGAGTATCAGTGCATGAGGGATGCAGAATAGAAAGGGTAGCAGACACAGTACACAAAGTGTTATATCTCAATGCATGGAGTGTGAGAAATAGGGTGGATGATCTTGTTGCTCGATTACAGATTGTCAGGTCTGATGTTGTGGCCATCACTGAATCATGGCTGGAGGATGGTTGTAGTTGGGAGCTGAATGTCCAAGGTTACACAATGTATCGGTGGTATAGGAAGGTAGACAGAGGGGTTGGTGTGGTTCTGCTGGTAAATCGGTAGAAAGATGTGACATAGGATTGGAAGATGTTGAATCCTTGTGGGTTGAGTGAAGGAACTGCAAAAGTGAAAATGAGACTGATGACAGTCATATACAGGATCCCAACAGTAGCTGGATGTGGACCACAGATTACAACTGGAAATAGAAAAGGCCGATGAAAAGGACAATGTTATAATAGTCATGGGAGATTTCAACATGCAGGTCAATTGGGAAAATCAGGTTGGGAATGGATCTCAAGAGAGTGAATTTGTTGAATGCTGTGTTATGTTTTATCAAGCAGTTTGTCCATGAGCCTACTCAGGGAACAGCTCTACTGGGTTGGGTGTTATGTATTGAACCGGAGGTGATGAGGTAAATGAACCCTTAGGAGGCAGTGCTCACAACATGACTGAATTCAACTTGTAATTTGATAAGGATAAAGTAACGTCTGACGTTGTAGTATTTCAGAGGAGCAGAAGAAATTACAGTGGTCCGAGAAAGGAGTTGGCCAAAGTATATTTGTCAGAAATGGTGTCAGTTTCTGGGAAAATGAGGAAGGTGAAGGATAGATGTATTCCAAAAATAAATAAATACTCAAATGGCAAAATGGCTGACAAGGGAAGACAAGCTAATGTAAATGCAAAGAGTGGGCATACAACAAAGTAAAAATTAATAGGAGCCAGAGAATTGGGAAGCTTTTAAATACCTACAGAGAGGAACTGAAAGAATGATTGGGAGGGGAAAACTGAAATATTAAATTGAATTGAACTGACTATTACTTGCATTCTTCATATGCACAAGCAGTAAAATTCTTTACGTTATGTCTCCGTCTAAATGTGCCATTTACAGTGTTCGTGCTGGGTTGAGCGTCGAGCTAGCAACTCGGCCTCATAAAAATAAGAAAGCCTGCTTAAAAAACGCCGTCATAACTGCATCCCGATGACTCCACTCGGAGTTAAGGGCTTTCTTCTTGTTCTCTTCAAGATAAATTTCATGTATAACATGCTTGTCAATATAACGTAGAAATACAGTTACCTCAGCATGAGTTAAGCAGGCTGATGGCCTGGTGGAAGGAATTGTCCCTGGACCCTGTTGGGGTTTTTATGCTGCGGTACATTTCCCGGATGGGAGCAACTGGTACAGTTTGTGGTTGGGGTGACTCGGGTCTCCAATGACTCCTTTCAGGCCCTTTTTACACACCTGTCTTTCTAAAACAAGTGAGCAAACAATATCAAACTGTTTTTCAAGTATTGTAAAAAATAAAATAGAGATGAGAGTGGATATAGGACAGTTAGAAAATAAGGTCGAAGATATAATAACGGGGAACAAAGAGATGGCAGATGAACTAAATGAGTATTTTCATCAGTCTTCACTGTGGAAGACACTAGCACTGTGCCAGATGTTGAAGAGTGCGAGGGAAGAGAAGTGAGTGCAGTTACTGTTACACGGGAGAAGGTGCTCAAAAAGGGACATAAGTCACTCAGACCAGATGAACTGCACCCGAGTGTTCTGAAAGAGGTAGCGGTAGACATTGCGGAGGCATTTGAAATGATCTCTCAAAAATCATTGGGCTCTGGTATGGTGCTAGAGGACTGGAAAACTGTAAATATCACTCGACTCTATAAGTAAGGAGGAAGGCAGCAGAAAGGAAATTATAGACCAGTTAGCCTCACCTCTGTGGTTGGGAAGATGTTAGTGTCAATTGTTAAGTATGAGGTTATGGAATACTTGGTGACACTGGACAAGATAGGACAAGTCAGCATGGCTTCCTTTAGGGAATATTTTGCCTGGCAAACCTGTTGGAATTCTTTGAGGAGATTACACGTAGGGTAGATAAAGGGGTTGTAGTGCATGTTGTATATTTGGACTTTCAGAAGCCTTTGACAAGGTTGAACACATGAGGCTGCTTACCAAGTTAAGAGCCCACGGTATTACAGAAATATTATTGGTACGGTTAGAGCATTGGCTGGTTGGTAGGATATACAATGCTGGAAAATTCATGGTCATGTACTTTGGTAGTCGACATAATATGCAGATTATTTTAAATGGGGAGAAAATCCAAAAATCTGAGATGGAAATGGACCTGGAGTCCTTCTGGATAACACCCTAAAAGTTAAGCTGCAGGTCGAGTCAGTTGTAGGGAAGGTAAATCCATTGTTAGCATTCAGTTCAAGGAGTTTAGTATACAAGAGCAGGGATGTGATGCTGAGGATTTATAAGGCATTGGTGAGGCCGCACCTTGAGTATTGAGAATAGTTTTGGCCTCCTCATCTTAAGAAAGATGTGCTGGTATTGTTGAGTGTTCAGCGAAGGTTCACAAGGATGATTCCGGAATGAAAGGGTTATCAGACGTGAAACATTTGATAGCTCTGTACGTGTACTCGCTGGAATTTAGAAAGATGAGGGGGGAACCTCATATTGAAACCTTTCGAATGCTGAAAGGCCAAGACAGAGAAGATGTGGAAAGGATGTTTCCCATGGTGGGGGGAGTCTAGGACAAGAGGGCACAGCCTCAAGATAAGGGCGCGTCGATTTAGAAACAGAGTTTGAACACAGTATCAAACGTTGTGGGGAGATGGCCGGGGAGTGGGGCTGAGGAGGAGAGAAAAAGGATCAGCCATGACTGAATGGTGGAGCAGACTCGATGGGCCAAATGGCCTAATTCTGCTCCTATATCTTATGGTCTTATGGTTATCAAACCACTACATTGAAGCATTGTGAGAATGAGCCCAGACACACCAACCAGCATTGACATTTTTCAAGATTTCATTTCGGGAGAAGCACACATAGCATAACCGGCCTGGCAAAACTCCCCCACACACATACACAAGAGGAATGGGCAGATTGTAGTCAGAGTCTCAGCAATGTACGTTGTTATTTCCCTCAGTAACCTGGAAACTATTCTCTTCAGACACGGTAATTTACATATTTAAAGAACTGACACATGTCACACATTGTCAGCACACACCAGACATGTGATGACACACTGTGACATACAAATATTTAAATGTGCACACTCTCCCTCAATGTGTACACACAAACACACTGATATTTACCACAATCAACACATAAACACACACATAATATCAGAGTGTGACACACGGTCAAAGAGACAGGCACAAATTCCCATTGAGGAATGAAATCTGTCCTCCTTACCCAGTCTTTCTGAAGCATTGAGCTGCCTCTGACGTGAGGTCACATCAACAGTTCACAGACATACTCCAGGGTCAGATTCCTCATGGGAATGATCTAGGAGGGGTTTGATGGATGTTTAACCGACGGCCCACTCATGCATCTCTGCAAGACTAAGGCGTCTTCTTGAGCATGTCACATTTGTGTGTGTTTGCCCATATCCCTCTAACCATTTCCTCTCAGTGTGCCTGTCCAAGTATTTTCACGCAGAGAGTGGTGAGTGCGTGGAATGGGCTGCCGGCAGTGGGTGGGTGCAGGCGGAAAAGACAGGGTCTTTTCAGAGACTCTTGAATGGCTACATGGAGATAAGAAAAATAGAGGGCCATGGGTAAAGCCTGGGTAGTTCTAAGGTAGGGACATGTTCAGTACAGCTTTGTGGGCCGAAGTGCCTGTATTGTGCTGTATGTTTTCTATGTTTCTATGTTTCCTCATATTCGGGGAAGCGGAAATGCAGACAATACCCCCAGCGTGGTCTATCATCGACATCAAAGATCTTGCTTAATTTCATGTGGACAGTGTTGAACAGGCTGATGAATACAGGACTGAAGGTGTTATATTTGAATGCTCCAGTATACGGAATAAGGTAGATGATGTTGTAGCACAGGTAGAGATTGGCAGGTATAACGTTGTTGGCGTCACTGAATTATGGCTCAAAGGAGATCCTGGTTGAAGTCCAACATCCAAGGATACACCTTATATTCAAAGGACAGGCAGGTAGGCAGAGGGGATGTGGAGGGTTTGTTGGTAAAAATTGAAATGAAATCCTTAGAGAGAGGTGACATCGGACTGGAAGATGTTGAGTCATTGTGGGTAGAGTTAAACAACTGCAAGGGTAAAAAGACCCTGATGGTAATTATATACAGACCTCCAAATAGTAGCCAGGATCGAAATGGGATACAAATTACACCAGGAGATGGAAAAAAGGGCAAGGCGACGGTCGGAATGGGGGGATTCAACATGCAGGTAGATTGGGAAAATCATGTTGGTGCTGCATTCCAGGAGAGGAAATTTGTAGAATGCCCCCGAGATGGTTTTTTAGAACAAATTGTGGTTGAGCCCCAATGGGAGAAAGGCAATTCAGGAGTGGGATTTTTATAATGAACCAGATATGATTTGGGAGCTTAAGGGAAAAGAATCCTTAGGAAACAGTGATCATAAAATGATAGAATTCACGCCAGAGTTTGACAGGGAGATAAAGTCAGATATATCAGGAGATGTAAAGGGAGAATGAGTCAGAGAGGAGTAAAGTTAGTTGCAGAGGCTTGAGGGAGTTGCTGGGCAAAGTAG
>NW_026948270.1:260000-325664 GCF_963921235.1 Mobula hypostoma | reverse complement strand
GATGGAGGGAAAGAGAGAGGGAGGGAGATGGAGGGAAAGAGAGAGGGAGGGAGATGGAGGGAAAGAGAGAGGGAGGGAGATGGAGGGAAAGAAGAGAGATGGAGAGAGAGGGAGATGGAGGGAAGAGAGAGAGGGAGGGAGATGGAGGAGGGAAAGAGAGAGGGAGGGAGATGGAGGAGGGAAAGAGAGAGGGAGGGAGATGGAGGGAAAGAGAGAGGGAGGGAGATGGAGGGAAAGAGAGAGGGAGGGAGATGGAGGGAAAGAGAGAGGGAGGGAGATGGAGGGAAAGAGAGAGGGAGGGAGATGGAGGGAAAGAGAGAGGGAGGGAGATGGAGGGAAAGAGAGAGGGAGGGAGATGGAGGGAAAGAGAGAGGGAGATGGAGATGGAGGGAAAGAGAGAGGGAGGGAGATGGAGGAGGGAAAGAGAGAGGGAGGGAGATGGAGGAGGGAGAGGGAGATGGAGAGGGAGGGAGATGGAGGGAAGAGAGGGAGATGGAGGGAGGGAGATGGAGGAGGGAAAGATGGAGAGAGAGAGGGAGATGGAGGGAGGGAGATGGAGAGAGGGAGGGAGATGGAGAGAGAGAGGGAGGGAGATGGAGGGAAAGAGAGAGGGAGGGAGATGGAGGGAGAGAGGGAGATGGAGAGAGGGAGGGAGATGGAGGGAAAGAGAGAGGGAGGGAGATGGAGGGAAAGAGAGAGGGAGGGAGATGGAGGGAAAGAGAGAGGGAGGGAGATGGAGGAGGGAAAGAGAGAGGGAGGGAGATGGAGGGAGGGAAAGAGAGAGGGAGGGAGATGGAGGAGGGAAAGAGAGAGGGAGGGAGATGGAGGAGGGAAAGAGAGAGGGAGGGAGATGGAGGGAAAGAGAGAGGGAGGGAGATGGAGGGAAAGAGAGAGGGAGGGAGATGGAGGGAAAGAGAGAGGGAGGGAGATGGAGGGAAAGAGAGAGAGAGGGAGATGGAGGGGAAAGAGGGAGAGGGAGGGAGATGGAGGAGGGAAAGAGAGAGGGAGGGAGATGAGAGGGGGATAGATGGAGAGAGAGAGGAGAGAGATGGAGGGAGGGGAAAGAGAGAGGGATAGATGGAGAGAGAGAGGGAGAGAGATGGAGGGAGAGGGAGAGGGGGAGGGAAGATGGAGAGGGAGGGAGATGGAGGGAAAGAGAGAGGGAGGGAGATGGAGGAGAGGAGAGAGAGAGGGAGGGAGATGGAGAGAGAGAGGGATAGATGGAGAGAGAGAGGGAGAGATGGAGGGAAAGAGAGAGGGAGGGAGATGGAGGGAGGGAGAGAGAGGGAGGGAGATGGAGGGAAAGAGAGAGGGAGGGAGATGGAGGGAGAGAGAGGGAGGGAGATGGAGGGAAAGAGAGAGGGAGGGAGATGGAGAGGAGAGAGGGAGAGATGGAGAGGGGAGAGAGGGAGGGAGATGGAGGGGAGAGAGAGGGAGGGAGATGGAGGGAAAGAGAGAGGGAGGGAGATGGAGGGAAAGAGAGAGGGAGGGAGATGGAGGGAAAGAGAGAGGGAGGGAGATGGAGGGAAAGAGAGAGGGAGGGAGATGGAGGGAAAGAGAGAGGGAGGGAGATGGAGGGAAAGAGAGAGGGAGGGAGATGGAGGGAAGAGAGAGGGAGGGAGATGGAGGGAGAGAGAGGAGAGATGGAGGGAGGGGAGAGAGGGAGGGAGATGGAGGGAAAGAGAGAGGGAGGGAGATGGAGGGAAAGAGAGAGGGAGGGAGATGGAGGGAAAGAGAGAGGGAGGGAGATGGAGGGAAAGAGAGAGGGAGGGAGATGGAGGAGAAAGAGAGAGGGAGGGAGATGGAGGGAAAGAGAGAGGGAGGGAGATGGAGGGAAAGAGAGAGGGAGGGAGATGGAGGGAAAGAGAGAGGGAGGGAGATGGAGGGAAAGAGAGAGGGAGGGAGATGGAGAGAGAGAGAGGGAGATGGAGAGAGAGATGGAGGGAGGGGAGAGATGGAGGAGAGAGATGGAGAGAGGGAAAGATGGAGGGAGGGAGATGGAGGATAGAGGGAGAGAGAGGGAGGGAGATGGAGGAGGGAAAGAGAGAGGGAGGGAGATGGAGGGAAAGAGAGAGGGAGGGAGATGGAGGAGGGAAAGAGAGAGGGAGGGAGATGGAGGGAAAGAGAGAGGGAGGGAGATGGAGGGAAAGAGAGAGGGAGGGAGATGGAGGAGGGAAAGAGAGAGGGAGGGAGATGGAGGAGGGAAAGAGAGAGGGAGGGAGATGGAGGGAAAGAGAGAGGGAGGGAGATGGAGGGAAAGAGAGAGGGAGGGAGATGGAGGAGGGAAAGAGAGAGGGAGGGAGATGGAGGGAAAGAGAGAGGGAGGGAGATGGAGGAGGGAAAGAGAGAGGGAGGGAGATGGAGGAGGGAAAGAGAGAGGGAGGGAGATGGAGGGAAAGAGAGAGGGAGGGAGATGGAGGGAAAGAGAGAGGGAGGGAGATGGAGGGAAAGAGAGAGGGAGGGAGATGGAGGAGGGAAAGAGAGAGGGAGGGAGATGGAGGAGGGAAAGAGAGAGGGAGGGAGATGGAGGAGGGAAAGAGAGAGGGAGGGAGATGGAGGGAAAGAGAGAGGGAGGGAGATGGAGGGAGGGAAGAGAGAGGGAGGGAGATGGAGGAGGGAAAGAGAGAGGGAGGGAGATGGAGGGAAAGAGAGAGGGAGGGAGATGGAGGGAAAGAGAGAGGGAGGGAGATGGAGGGAAAGAGAGAGGGAGGGAGATGGAGAGGGGGAAAGAGGAGAGAGAGAGGGAGATGGAGGAGGGAAAGAGAGAGGGAGGGAGATGGAGGGAAAGAGAGAGGGAGGGAGATGGAGGAGGGAAAGAGAGAGGGAGGGAGATGGAGGAGGGAAAGAGAGAGGGAGGGAGATGGAGGGAAAGAGAGAGGGAGGGAGATGGAGGGAAAGAGAGAGGGAGGGAGATGGAGGGAAAGAGAGAGAGAGGAGGGAGATGGAGGGAAAGAGAGAGGGAGGGAGATGGAGGGAAAGAGAGAGGGAGGGAGATGGAGGGAAAGAGAGAGGGAGGGAGATGGAGGGAAAGAGAGAGGGAGGGAGATGGAGGGAAAGAGAGAGGGAGGGAGATGGAGGGAAAGAGAGAGGGAGGGAGATGGAGGGAGAGAGAGGGAGGGAGATGGAGGGAAAGAGAGAGGGAGGGAGATGGAGAAAGGAGGGGAGGGAGATGGAGGAGGGATAGAGAGAGGGAGAGAGAGAGAGGAGAGATGGAGGGAGGGGAGAGGGGGATAGATGGAGAGAGAGAGAGAGGAGAGATGGAGGGAGGGGAGAGGGAAAGAGAGAGAGATGGAGAGAGAGAGGAGAGATGGAGGGAGGAGGAGAGGGGGATAGATGGAGGGAGGGAGAGAGAGAGATGGAGGGAGGGGAGAGAGGGAGGGAGATGAGAGATGAAAGAGAGAGGGAGAGGAGAGATGGAGGGAGGGGAGAGGGGGATAGATGGAGGGAGGGGAGAGGAGAGATGGAGGGAGGGGAGAGGGTGAGAGATGGAGGGAGGGAGAGAGGGAGGATAGATGGAGAGAGAGAGAGGGAGGGAGATGGAGGGAGGGGAGAGGGGGGATAGATGGAGGAGAGGAAAGAGAGGAGAGATGGAGGGAGGGGAGAGGGGGAGAGATGGAGAGAGAGAGGAGAGATGGAGGGAGGGGAGAGGGGGATAGATGGAGAGAGAGAGAGGAGAGATGGAGGGAGGGAGAGGGGGATGGATGGAGAGAGAGAGAGGAGAGATGGAGGGAGGGAGGGGGATAGATGGAGAGAGAGAGGAGAGATGGAGGGAGGGAGAGGGGGATAGATGGAGAGAGAGAGGAGAGATGGAGGGAGGGAGAGAGAGGGTGATAGATGGAGAGAGAGAGGAGAGATGGAGGGAGGGGAGAGGGGGATAGACGGAGAGAGGGAGAGGAGAGAGATGGAGGGAGAGAGGGGGATAGATGGAGAGAGAGAGGAGAGATGGAGGGAGGGAGAGGGGGATAGACGGAGAGAGAGAGAGGAGAGATGGAGGGAGGGGAGAGGGGGATAGATGGAGAGAGAGAGGAGAGATGGAGGGAGGGGAGAGGGGGATAGATGGAGAGAGAGAGAGGAGAGATGGAGGGAGGGGAGAGGGGGATAGATGGAGAGAGAGAGAGGAGAGATGGAGGGAGGGGAGAGGGGGATAGATGGAGAGAGAGAGAGGAGAGATGGAGGGAGGGGGAGAGGGGGAGATGGAGAGAGAGAGGAGAGATGGAGGGAGGGGAGAGGGGGATAGATGGAGAGAGAGAGAGATGGAGAGATGGAGGGAGATGGAGAGGGGGAGAGATGGATGGAGAGAGAGATGAGAGAGAGAGAGAGATGGAGGGAGGGGAGAGGGGGATAGATGGAGAGAGAGAGAGGAGAGATGGAGGGAGGGGAGAGGGGGATAGATGGAGGGAGGGGAGAGGAGAGATGGAGGGAGGGGAGAGGGGGATAGATGGAGAGAGAGAGGAGAGATGGAGGGAGGGGAGAGGGGGATAGATGGAGAGAGAGAGAGGAGAGATGGAGGGAGGGGAGAGGGGGATAGATGGAGAGAGAGAGAGGAGAGATGGAGGGAGGGGAGAGGGGGATAGATGGAGAGAGAGAGAGGAGAGATGGAGGGAGGGGAGAGGGGGATAGATGGAGAGAGAGAGAGGAGAGATGGAGGGAGGGGAGAGGGGGATAGATGGAGAGAGAGAGGAGAGATGGAGGGAGGGAGAGGGGGATAGATGGAGAGAGAGAGAGAGAGAGATGGAGGGAGGGGAGAGGGGGATAGATGGAGAGAGAGAGAGGAGAGATGGAGGGAGGGGAGAGGGGGATAGATGGAGAGAGAGAGAGGAGAGATGGAGGGAGGGGAGAGGGGGATAGATGGAGAGAGAGAGAGAGATGGAGGGAGGGGAGAGGGGGATAGATGGAGAGAGAGAGAGGAGAGATGGAGGGAGGGGAGAGGGGGATAGATGGAGAGAGAGAGAGGAGAGATGGAGGGAGGGGAGAGGGGGATAGATGGAGAGAGAGAGGAGAGATGGAGGGAGGGGAGAGGGGGATAGATGGAGAGAGAGAGAGGAGAGATGGAGGGAGGGGAGAGGGGGATAGATGGAGAGAGAGAGAGGAGAGATGGAGGGAGGGGGGGAGAGGGGGATAGATGGGAGAGAGAGAGAGGAGAGATGGAGGGAGGGGAGAGGGGGATAGATGGAGAGAGAGAGAGAGAGAGATGGAGGGAGGGGAGAGGGGGATAGATGGAGAGAGAGAGGAGAGATGGAGGGAGGGGAGAGGGGGATAGATGGAGAGAGAGAGAGGAGAGATGGAGGGAGGGGAGAGGGGGATAGATGGAGAGAGAGAGAGGAGAGATGGAGGGAGGGGAGAGGGGGATAGATGGAGAGAGAGAGAGGAGAGATGGAGGGAGGGGAGAGGGGGATAGATGGAGAGAGAGAGGGGAGAGATGGAGGGAGGGGAGAGGGGGATAGATGGAGAGAGAGAGAGGAGAGATGGAGGGAGGGGAGAGGGGGATAGATGGAGAGAGAGAGAGAGATGGAGAGGGGAGAGGGGGATGGAGAGAGAGAGGAGAGATGGAGGGAGAGGAGAGGGGGATAGATGGAGAGAGAGGAGAGATGGAGGGAGGGGAGAGGGGGATAGATGGAGAGAGAGGGGGATGGAGGGAGAGGGGAGGGGGAGAGATGGAGGGAGAGAGAGGGAGAGATGGAGATGGAGGGGAGAGGGGGATAGATGGAGAGAGGAGGAGAGGAGAGGGGGATGGATGGAGAGAGAGAGGAGAGATGGAGGGAGGGAGAGGGGGATAGATGGAGAGAGAGAGGGAGATGGAGGGAGAGGGGGATAGATGGAGAGAGAGAGAGAGGAGAGATGGAGGGAGGGGAGAGGGGGATAGATGGAGAGAGAGAGAGAGAGGGAGGGAGGGAGAGGGGGGATAGATGGAGAGAGAGAGGAGAGATGGAGGGAGAGAGAGGGGGATAGACGGAGAGAGAGAGAGAGATGGAGGGAGGGGAGAGGGGGATAGATGGAGAGAGAGAGAGAGAGATGGAGGGAGGGAGAGGGGGATAGATGGAGAGAGAGAGAGAGAGAGAGAGATGGAGGGAGGGGAGAGGGGGATAGATGGAGAGAGAGAGAGGAGAGATGGAGGGAGGGGAGAGGGGGATAGATGGAGAGAGAGAGAGAGGAGAGATGGAGGGAGGGGAGAGGGGGATAGATGGAGAGAGAGAGAGGAGAGATGGAGGGAGGGGAGAGGGGGATAGATGGAGAGAGAGAGAGGAGAGATGGAGGGAGGGGAGAGGGGGATAGATGGAGAGAGAGAGGAGAGATGGAGGGAGGGGAGAGGGGGATAGATGGAGAGAGAGAGAGAGGAGAGATGGAGGGAGGGGAGAGGGGGATAGATGGAGAGAGAGAGAGGAGAGATGGAGGGAGGGGAGAGGGGGATAGATGGAGAGAGAGAGGAGAGATGGAGGGAGGGGAGAGGGGGATAGATGGAGAGAGAGAGGGGAGATGGAGGGAGGGGAGAGGGGGATAGATGGAGAGAGAGAGAGGAGAGATGGAGGGAGGGGAGAGGGGGATAGATGGAGAGAGAGAGAGGAGAGATGGAGGGAGGGGAGAGGGGGATAGATGGAGAGAGAGAGAGAGAGAGGGATGGGAGGGAGGGAGAGAGAGAGGAGAGATGGAGGGAGGGAGAGGGGGATAGATGGAGAGAGAGAGAGGAGAGATGGAGGGAGGGGAGAGGGGGATAGATGGAGAGAGAGAGGAGAGATGGAGGGAGGGGAGAGGGGGATAGATGGAGAGAGAGAGAGGAGAGATGGAGGGAGGGGAGAGGGGGATAGATGGAGAGAGAGAGGAGAGATGGAGGGAGAGAGGAGAGATGGAGGGAGGGGAGAGGGGGATAGATGGAGAGAGAGAGGAGAGATGGAGGGAGGGGAGAGGGGGATAGATGGAGAGAGAGAGGAGAGATGGAGGGAGGGGAGAGGGGGATAGATGGAGAGAGAGAGAGGAGAGATGGAGGGAGGGGAGAGGGGGATAGATGGAGAGAGAGAGGAGAGATGGAGGGAGGGGAGAGGGGGATAGATGGAGAGAGAGAGAGAGAGAGATGGAGGGAGGGGAGAGGGGGATAGATGGAGAGAGAGAGAGGAGAGATGGAGGGAGGGGAGAGGGGGATAGATGGAGAGAGAGAGGAGAGATGGAGGGAGGGGAGAGGGGGATAGATGGAGAGAGAGAGAGGAGAGATGGAGGGAGAGGAGAGGGGGATAGATGGAGAGAGAGAGATGGAGAGAGGGAGAGGGGGATAGATGGAGAGAGAGGGGATAGATGGAGGGAGAGAGAGAGAGAGATGGAGATGGAGAGAGAGGAGAGATGGAGGGAGGGGAGAGGGAGAGATGGAGAGGAGAGATGGAGGGAGGGGAGAGGGGGATAGATGGAGAGAGAGAGGGAGAGATGGAGGGAGGGGAGAGGGGGATAGATGGAGAGAGAGAGAGAGAGATGGAGGGAGGGGAGAGGGGGATAGATGGAGAGAGAGAGGGAGAGATGGAGGGAGGGGAGAGGGGGATAGATGGAGAGAGAGAGAGGAGAGATGGAGGGAGGGGAGAGGGGGATAGATGGAGAGAGAGAGAGGAGAGATGGAGGGAGGGGAGAGGGGGATAGATGGAGAGAGAGAGAGGAGAGATGGAGGGAGGGGAGAGGGGGATAGATGGAGAGAGAGAGAGGAGAGATGGAGGGAGGGGAGAGGGGGATAGATGGAGAGAGAGAGAGAGAGATGGAGGGAGGGGAGAGGGGGATAGATGGAGAGAGAGAGAGGAGAGATGGAGGGAGGGGAGAGGGGGATAGATGGAGAGAGAGAGAGGAGAGATGGAGGGAGGGGAGAGGGGGATAGATGGAGAGAGAGAGAGGAGAGATGGAGGGAGGGGAGAGGGGGATAGATGGAGAGAGAGAGAGGAGAGATGGAGGGAGGGGAGAGGGGGATAGATGGAGAGAGAGAGAGGGAGAGATGGAGGGAGGGGAGAGGGGGATAGATGGAGAGAGAGAGGAGAGAGGGAGGGAGGGGAGAGGGGGATAGATGGAGAGAGAGAGAGGAGAGATGGAGGGAGGGGAGAGGGGGATAGATGGAGAGAGAGAGGAGAGATGGAGGGAGGGGAGAGGGGGATAGATGGAGAGAGAGAGAGGAGAGATGGAGGGAGGGGAGAGGGGGATAGACGGAGAGAGAGAGAGGAGAGATGGAGGGAGGGGAGAGGGGGATAGATGGAGAGAGAGAGAGGAGAGATGGAGGGAGGGGAGAGGGGGATAGATGGAGAGAGAGAGAGAGAGATGGAGGGAGGGGAAATGGTGATAGATGGAGAGAGAGAGAGAGGAGAGATGGAGGGAGGGGAGAGGGGGATAGATGGAGAGAGAGAGGAGAGATGGAGGGAGGGGAGAGGGGGATAGATGGAGAGAGAGAGGAGAGATGGAGGGAGGGGAGAGGGGGATAGATGGAGAGAGAGAGAGGAGAGATGGAGGGAGGGGAGAGGGGGATAGATGGAGAGAGAGAGAGGAGAGATGGAGGGAGGGGAGAGGGGGATAGATGGAGAGAGAGAGAGGAGAGATGGAGGGAGGGGAGAGGGGGATAGATGGAGAGAGAGAGAGGAGAGATGGAGGGAGGGGAGAGGGGGATAGATGGAGAGAGAGAGAGGAGAGATGGAGGGAGGGGAGAGGGGGATAGATGGAGAGAGAGAGAGGAGAGATGGAGGGAGGGGAGAGGGGGATAGATGGAGAGAGAGAGAGGAGAGATGGAGGGAGGGGAGAGGGGGATAGATGGAGAGAGAGAGAGGAGAGATGGAGGGAGGGGAGAGGGGGATAGATGGAGAGAGAGAGAGGAGAGATGGAGGGAGAGGAGAGGGGGATAGATGGAGAGAGAGAGAGGAGAGATGGAGGGAGGGGAGAGGGGGATAGATGGAGAGAGAGAGAGGAGAGATGGAGGGAGGGGAGAGGGGGATAGATGGAGAGAGAGAGAGGAGAGATGGAGGGAGGGGAGAGGGGGATAGATGGAGAGAGAGAGAGGAGAGATGGAGGGAGGGGAGAGGGGGATAGATGGAGAGAGAGAGAGGAGAGATGGAGGGAGAGGAGAGGGGGATAGATGGAGAGAGAGAGAGGAGAGATGGAGGGAGGGGAGAGGGGGATAGATGGAGAGAGAGAGGAGAGATGGAGGGAGGGGAGAGGGGGATAGATGGAGAGAGAGAGAGGAGAGATGGAGGGAGGGGAGAGGGGGATAGATGGAGAGAGATGGAGAGATGGAGGGAGAGAGGGGGAGATGAGAGATGGAGGGAGGATGGAGGGAGGGAGAGGGGGATAGATGGAGAGAGAGAGAGAGATGGAGGGAGGGGAGAGGGGGATAGATGGAGAGAGAGAGAGAGAGAGATGGAGGGAGGGGAGAGGGGGATAGATGGAGAGAGAGAGAGGAGAGATGGAGGGAGGGGAGGAGAGGGGGATAGATGGAGAGAGAGAGAGGAGAGATGGAGGGAGGGGAGAGGGGGATAGATGGAGAGAGAGAGGAGAGATGGAGGGAGGGGAGAGGGGGATAGATGGAGAGAGAGAGAGGAGAGATGGAGGGAGGGGAGAGGGGGATAGATGGAGAGAGAGAGAGGAGAGATGGAGGGAGGGGAGAGGGGGATAGATGGAGAGAGAGAGAGGAGAGATGGAGGGAGGGGAGAGGGGGATAGATGGAGAGAGAGAGAGGAGAGATGGAGGGAGGGGAGAGGGGGATAGATGGAGAGAGAGAGAGGAGAGATGGAGGGAGGGGAGAGGGGGATAGATGGAGAGAGAGAGAGGAGAGATGGAGGGAGGGGAGAGGGGGATAGATGGAGAGAGAGAGAGGGAGAGATGGAGGGAGGGAGAGGGGGATAGATGGAGAGAGAGAGAGGAGAGATGGAGGGAGGGGAGAGGGGGATAGATGGAGAGAGAGAGAGGAGAGATGGAGGGAGGGGAGAGGGGGATAGATGGAGAGAGAGAGAGGAGAGATGGAGGGAGGGGAGAGGGGGATAGATGGAGAGAGAGAGGGAGAGATGGAGGGAGGGGAGAGGGGGATAGAGGAGAGAGAGAGAGAGATGGAGGGAGGGGAGAGGGGGATAGATGGAGAGAGAGAGAGGAGAGATGGAGGGAGGGGAGAGGGGGATAGATGGAGAGAGAGAGAGGAGGGAGAGATGGAGGGAGGGAGAGAGAGGGGGATAGATGGAGGGAGGGAGAGGGGAGATGGAGGGAGGGGAGAGGGGGATAGATGGAGGAGAGAGAGAGAGGAGAGATGGAGGGAGGGGAGAGGGGGATAGATGGAGAGAGAGAGGAGAGATGGAGGGAGGGGAGAGGGGGATAGATGGAGAGAGAGAGAGGAGAGATGGAGGGAGGGGAGAGGGGGATAGATGGAGAGAGAGAGGGAGAGATGGAGGGAGGGGAGAGGGGGATAGATGGAGAGAGAGAGAGGAGAGATGGAGGGAGGGGAGAGGGGGATAGACGGAGAGAGAGAGGAGAGATGGAGGGAGGGGAGAGGGGGATAGATGGAGAGAGAGAGAGAGGAGAGATGGAGGGAGGGGAGAGGGGGATAGATGGAGAGAGAGAGGAGAGATGGAGGGAGGGGAGAGGGGGATAGATGGAGAGAGAGAGAGGAGAGATGGAGGGAGGGGAGAGGGGGATAGATGGAGAGAGAGAGAGAGGAGAGATGGAGGGAGGGAGAGGGGGATAGATGGAGAGAGAGAGAGGAGAGATGGAGGGAGGGGAGAGGGGGATAGATGGAGGGAGAGAGAGAGAGATGGAGGGAGGGGAGAGGGGGATAGATGGAGAGAGAGAGGAGAGATGGAGGGAGGGGAGAGGGGGATAGATGGAGAGAGAGAGGAGAGATGGAGGGAGGGGAGAGGGGGATAGATGGAGAGAGAGAGAGGAGAGATGGAGGGAGGGGAGAGGGGGATAGATGGAGAGAGAGAGAGGAGAGATGGAGGGAGGGGAGAGGGGGATAGATGGAGAGAGAGAGAGGAGAGATGGAGGGAGGGGAGAGGGGGATAGATGGAGAGAGAGAGGAGAGATGGAGGGAGGGGAGAGGGGGATAGATGGAGAGAGAGAGGAGAGATGGAGGGAGGGGAGAGGGGGATAGATGGAGAGAGAGAGAGAGGAGAGATGGAGGGAGGGGAGAGGGGGATAGATGGAGAGAGAGAGAGAGAGATGGAGGGAGGGGAGAGGGGGATAGATGGAGAGAGAGAGAGGAGAGATGGAGGGAGGGGAGAGGGGGATAGATGGAGAGAGAGAGAGGAGAGATGGAGGGAGGGGAGAGGGGGATAGATGGAGAGAGAGAGAGGGAGAGATGGAGGGAGGGGAGAGGGGATAGATGGAGAGAGAGAGAGGAGAGGGAGATGGAGGGAGGGAGAGAGGGAGGATAGATGGAGAGAGAGAGAGGAGAGAGATGGAGGGAGGGGAGAGGGGGATAGATGGAGAGAGAGAGAGGAGAGATGGAGGGAGGGGAGAGGGGGATAGATGGAGAGAGAGAGGGAGAGATGGAGGGAGGGGAGAGGGGGATAGATGGAGAGAGAGAGAGGAGAGATGGAGGGAGGGGAGAGGGGGATAGATGGAGAGAGAGAGAGGAGAGATGGAGGGAGGGGAGAGGGGGATAGATGGAGAGAGAGAGAGGAGAGATGGAGGGAGGGGAGAGGGGGATAGATGGAGAGAGAGAGAGGAGAGATGGAGGGAGGGAGAGGGGGATAGATGGAGAGAGAGAGAGGAGAGATGGAGGGAGGGGAGAGGGGGATAGATGGAGAGAGAGAGAGGAGAGATGGAGGGAGGGGAGAGGGGGATAGATGGAGAGAGAGAGAGGAGAGGAGGAGGGAGAGGGGGATAGATGGAGGAGGAGAGAGATGGAGGGAGAGAGAGGGGGAGATGGAGATGGAGGGAGGGGAGGGAGGGAGAGGGGGATAGATGGAGAGAGAGAGGAGAGATGGAGGGAGGGGAGAGGGGGATAGATGGAGAGAGAGAGAGGAGAGATGGAGGGAGGGGAGAGGGGGATGGATGATGGAGAGAGAGAGAGGAGAGATGGAGGGAGGGGAGAGGGGGATAGATGGAGAGAGAGAGAGGGAGAGATGGAGGGAGGGGAGAGGGGGATAGATGGAGGGAGAGAGAGGAGAGATGGAGGGAGGGGAGAGGGGGATAGATGGAGAGAGAGAGGGAGAGATGGAGGGAGGGGAGAGGGGGATAGATGGAGAGAGAGAGAGGAGAGATGGAGGGAGGGGAGAGGGGGATAGATGGAGAGAGAGAGAGATGGAGGGAGGGGATGGAGGGAGATGGAGAGAGGGAGAGGAGAGATGGAGGGAGGGAGATGGGAGGGGTGATAGATGGAGAGAGAGAGAGAGGAGAGATGGAGGGAGGGGAGAGGGGGATAGATGGAGAGAGAGAGGAGAGATGGAGGGAGGGGAGAGGGGGATAGATGGAGAGAGAGAGAGGAGAGATGGAGGGAGGGGAGAGGGGGATAGATGGAGAGAGAGAGAGGATGGAGGGAGAGATGGAGGGAGGGGAGAGGGGGATAGATGGAGAGAGAGAGAGGAGAGATGGAGGGAGGGGAGAGGGGGATAGATGGAGAGAGAGAGAGGAGAGATGGAGGGAGAGGAGAGGGGGATAGATGGAGAGAGAGGAGAGATGGAGGGAGATGGGAGGGGGGATAGATGGAGAGAGAGGGAGAGGAGGGAGGGAGAGGAGAGGAGAGATGGAGAGAGAGAGGAGAGATGGAGGGAGGGGAGAGGGGGATAGATGGAGAGAGAGAGAGGAGAGATGGAGGGAGGGGAGAGGGGGATAGATGGAGAGAGAGAGAGAGGAGAGATGGAGGGAGGGGAGAGGGGGATAGATGGAGAGAGAGAGAGGAGAGATGGAGGGAGGGGAGAGGGGGATAGATGGAGAGAGAGAGAGGAGAGATGGAGGGAGGGGAGAGGGGGATAGATGGAGAGAGAGAGGAGAGAGGAGGGAGGGAGAGGGGGAGATGGAGAGAGAGAGGAGAGATGGAGGGAGGGAGAGGGGGATAGATGGAGAGAGAGAGAGGAGAGATGGAGGGAGGGAGAGGGGGATAGATGGAGAGAGAGAGAGGAGAGATGGAGGGAGGGGAGAGGGGGATAGATGGAGAGAGAGAGAGGGAGATGGAGGGAGGGGAGAGGGGGATAGATGGAGAGAGAGAGAGGGGAGAGATGGAGGGAGGGGAGAGGGGGATAGATGGAGAGAGAGGAGAGGAGAGATGGAGGGAGGGGAGAGGGGGATAGATGGAGAGAGAGAGAGAGAGGAGAGATGGAGGGAGGGGAGAGGGGGATAGATGGAGAGAGAGAGAGAGAGATGGAGGGAGGGGAGAGGGAGAGAGATGGGAGAGAGAGTGGAGAGAGAGAGAGAGATGGAGGGAGAGGGAGAGAGAGGGGGATAGATGGAGAGAGAGAGAGGAGAGATGGAGGGAGGGGAGAGGGGGATAGATGGAGAGAGAGAGAGGAGAGATGGAGGGAGGGGAGAGGGGGATAGATGGAGAGAGAGAGAGGAGAGATGGAGGGAGGGGAGAGGGGGATAGATGGAGAGAGAGAGAGGAGGAGAGATGGAGGGAGGGGAGAGGGGGATAGATGGAGAGAGAGAGAGAGGAGAGATGGAGGGAGGGGAGAGGGGGATAGATGGAGAGAGAGAGAGAGAGATGGAGGGAGGGGAGAGGGGGATAGATGGAGAGAGAGAGAGAGGAGAGATGGAGGGAGGGGAGAGGGGGATAGATGGAGAGAGAGAGGGGAGAGATGGAGGGAGGGGAGAGGGGGATAGATGGAGAGAGAGAGAGAGAGAGATGAGGGAGGGGAGAGGGGGAGATGGAGAGGGGGAGAGATGGAGGGAGAGAGAGGGAGATAGATGGAGGGAGAGAGGAGAGATGGAGGGAGGGGAGAGGGGATAGAGAGAGAGAGAGGAGAGATGGAGGGAGGGGAGAGGGGGATAGATGGAGAGAGAGAGAGGAGAGATGGAGGGAGGGGAGAGGGGGATAGATGGAGAGAGAGAGGAGAGATGGAGGGAGGGGAGAGGGGGATAGATGGAGAGAGAGAGAGGAGAGATGGAGGGAGGGGAGAGGGGGATAGATGGAGAGAGAGAGAGGAGAGATGGAGGGAGGGGAGAGGGGGATAGATGGAGAGAGAGAGAGGAGAGATGGAGGGAGGGGAGAGGGTGATAGATGGAGAGAGAGAGAGAGAGATGGAGGGAGGGAGAGGGGGATGGGAGAGGAGGGAGAGATGGAGAGAGAGAGGGATAGATGGAGAGAGAGAGGAGAGATGGAGGGAGGGGAGAGGGGGATAGACGGAGAGAGAGAGGAGAGATGGAGGGAGGGGAGAGGGGGATAGATGGAGAGAGAGAGAGGAGAGATGGAGGGAGGGGAGAGGGGGATAGATGGAGAGAGAGAGGAGAGATGGAGGGAGGGGAGAGGGGGATAGACGGAGAGAGAGAGGAGAGATAGGAGGGAGGGGAGAGGGGGATGGATGAGGAGAGAGAGAGGAGAGATGGAGGGAGGGGAGAGGGGGATAGATGGAGAGAGAGAGAGGAGAGATGGAGGGAGGGGAGAGGGGGATAGATGGAGAGAGAGAGAGAGAGATGGAGGGAGGGGAGAGGGGGATAGATGGAGAGAGAGAGAGGAGAGATGGAGGGAGAGGAGAGGGGATGATAGATGGAGAGAGAGAGAGGAGAGATGGAGGGAGGGGAGAGGGGGATAGATGGAGAGAGAGAGGAGAGATGGAGGGAGGGGAGAGGGGGATAGATGGAGAGAGAGAGGAGAGATGGAGGGAGGGGAGAGGGGGATAGATGGAGAGAGAGAGAGGAGAGATGGAGGGAGGGGAGAGGGGGATAGATGGAGAGAGAGAGAGGAGAGATGGAGGGAGGGGAGAGGGGGATAGATGGAGAGAGAGAGAGGAGAGATGGAGGGAGGGGAGAGGGGGATAGATGGAGAGAGAGAGAGGAGAGATGGAGGGAGGGGAGAGGGGGATAGATGGAGAGAGAGAGAGGAGAGATGGAGGGAGGGGAGAGGGGGATAGATGGAGAGAGAGAGAGGAGAGATGGAGGGAGAGGGGGAGAGGGAGGATAGATGGAGAGAGAGGAGATGGAGAGATGGAGGGAGGGAGGGAGGGGATGGAGGGAGATGGAGAGAGAGGGAGAGGAGAGATGGAGGGAGGGGAGAGGGTGAGAGATGGAGAGAGGGAGAGGAGAGATGGAGGGAGGGAGAGGGGGATAGATGGAGAGAGGGAGGGAGAGATGGAGGGAGGGGAGAGGGGGATAGATGGAGAGAGAGAGAGGAGAGATGGAGGGAGGGGAGAGGGGGGGAGATGGAGAGAGAGGGAGGAGAGATGGAGGGAGGGGAGAGGGGGAGAGATGGAGAGAGAGAGGAGAGATGGAGGGAGGGGAGAGGGGGATAGATGGAGAGAGAGAGGAGAGATGGAGGGAGAGAGAGGAGAGATGGAGGGAGGGGAGAGGGGGATAGATGGAGAGAGAGAGAGGAGAGATGGAGGGAGAGGAGAGAGGGAGAGATAGATGGAGAGAGAGGGAGATGGAGAGAGAGGAGGGAGGGGAGAGGGGGATAGATGGAGAGAGAGAGAGGAGAGATGGAGGGAGGGGAGAGGGTGATAGATGGAGAGAGAGAGAGAGATGGAGAGAGGGAGGGAGGGGAGAGGGGGATAGATGGAGAGAGAGAGAGGAGAGATGGAGGGAGGGGAGAGGGGGATAGATGGAGAGAGATTGAGAGAGAGATGGAGGGAGATGGAGAGAGAGGGGATAGATGGAGAGAGTGTGAGGAGAGATGGAGGGAGGGGAGAGGGGGATAGATGGAGAGAGAGAGGAGAGATGGAGGGAGGGGAGAGGGGGATAGATGGAGAGAGAGAGAGGAGAGATGGAGGGAGGGGAGAGGGGGATAGATGGAGAGAGAGAGAGGAGAGATGGAGGGAGGGGAGAGGGGGATAGATGGAGAGAGAGAGAGGAGAGATGGAGGGAGGGGAGAGGGGGATAGATGGAGAGAGAGAGGAGAGATGGAGGGAGGGGAGAGGGGGATAGGAGAGAGAGAGATGGAGAGAGAGAGATAGAGAGAGAGAGGAGAGATGGAGGGAGAGGGAGAGGGGGATAGATGGAGAGAGAGAGAGGAGAGATGGAGGGAGAGGAGAGGGGATAGATGGAGAGAGAGAGAGGGAGAGATGGAGGGAGGGGAGAGGGGGATAGATGGAGAGAGAGGAGAGATGGAGGGAGGGGAGAGGGGGATAGATGGAGAGAGAGAGAGAGAGGGGAGATGGAGGGAGGGGAGAGGGGGATAGATGGAGAGAGAGAGAGAGGAGAGATGGAGGGAGGGGAGAGGGGGATAGATGGAGAGAGAGAGGGAGAGATGGAGGGAGGGGAGAGGGGGATAGATGGAGAGAGAGAGAGGGTAGAGATGGAGGGAGGGGAGAGGGGGATAGATGGAGAGAGAGAGAGGAGAGATGGAGGGAGGGGAGAGGGGGATAGACGGAGAGAGAGAGAGAGGAGGGAGGGGAGAGATGGAGGGAGAGGAGAGGAGATGGGAGGGGAGATGGAGAGAGAGAGAGGAGAGATGGAGGGAGGGGAGAGGGGGATAGATGGAGAGAGAGGAGGAGAGATGGAGGGAGGGAGAGGGGGATGGAGAGAGAGAGAGGAGAGATGGAGGGAGAGGGAGAGGGAGATGGAGAGAGAGAGAGATGGAGGGAGGGGAGAGGGGGATAGATGGAGAGAGAGAGAGGAGAGATGGAGGGAGGGGGGGAGAGGAGGAGAGAGGAGATGGAGGGAGGGGAGAGGAGAGATGGAGGGAGAGATGGAGAGATGGGGAGTAGATGGAGAGAGAAGGAGAGATGGAGGGAGGAGGAGAGATATGATGGAGAGAGAGAGGAGAGATGGAGGGAGGGGAGAGGGGGATAGATGGAGAGAGAGAGGAGAGATGGAGGGAGGGGAGAGACGGGGAGAGATGGAGAGATGGAGAGGGAGGAGAGATGGAGGGAGAGGGAGAGGGTGGATAGATGGAGAGAGAGAGAGAGAGAGATGGAGGGAGGGGAGAGGGGGATAGATGGAGAGAGAGAGAGAGAGATGGAGGGAGGGGAGAGGGGGATAGATGGAGAGAGAGAGAGAGAGATGGAGGGAGGGGAGAGGGGGATAGACGGAGAGAGAGGAGAGGAGAGATGGAGGGAGGGGAGAGGGGGATAGATGGAGAGAGAGGAGGAGAGATGGAGGGAGGGGAGAGGGGGATAGATGGAGAGAGAGAGAGGAGAGATGGAGGGAGGGGAGAGGGGGATAGATGGAGAGAGAGAGAGAGAGAGATGGAGGGAGGGGAGAGGGGGATAGACGGAGAGAGAGGAGAGGAGAGATGGAGGGAGGGGAGAGGGGGATAGATGGAGAGAGAGAGAGGAGAGATGGAGGGAGGGGAGAGGGGGATAGATGGAGAGAGAGAGGAGAGATGGAGGGAGGGGAGAGGGGGATAGATGGAGAGAGAGAGAGGAGAGATGGAGGGAGGGGAGAGGGGGATAGATGGAGAGAGAGAGAGGAGAGATGGAGGGAGGGGAGAGGGGGATAGATGGAGAGAGAGAGGAGAGATGGAGGGAGGGGAGAGGGGGATAGATGGAGAGAGAGAGAGGAGAGATGGAGGGAGAGGGAGAGGGGGATAGATGGAGAGAGAGAGAGATGAGAGGAGGGAGAGGAGAGGATAGATGGAGATGGAGAGAGGGGAGAGAGAGAGGGAGAGGAGAGATGGAGAGAGGAGGGAGAGGGGAGGGGATAGATGGAGGGAGAGAGAGAGAGGAGAGATGGAGGGAGAGGGAGAGGGGGATAGATGGAGAGAGAGAGAGGAGAGATGGAGGGAGGGGAGAGGGGATAGATGGAGAGAGAGAGAGATGGAGAGAGAGGAGAGGGGGATAGATGGAGAGAGAGAGAGGAGAGATGGAGGGAGGGAGAAAGGGGGATGAGAGGAGAGAGAGAGAGGAGAGATGGAGGGAGGGGAGAGGGGGATAGATGGAGAGAGAGAGGAGAGATAGGAGGGAGGGGAGAGGGGGATAGATGGAGAGAGAGAGGAGAGATGGAGGGAGGGGAGAGGGGGATAGATGGAGAGAGAGAGAGGAGAGATGGAGGGAGGGGAGAGGGGGATAGATGGAGAGAGAGAGAGGAGAGATGGAGGGAGGGGAGAGGGAGATGGAGGGAGAGGAGAGATGGAGGGGAGGGGAGAGGGGGATAGACGGAGAGGAGAGAGGAGAGATGGAGGGAGGGGAGAGGGGGATAGATGGAGAGAGAGAGAGAGATGGAGGGAGGGGAGAGGGGGATAGATGGAGAGAGAGAGAGGAGAGATGGAGGGAGGGGAGAGGGGGATAGATGGAGAGAGAGAGAGAGAGATGGAGGGAGGGGAGAGGGGGATAGATGGAGAGAGAGAGAGAGAGATGGAGGGAGGGGAGAGGGGGATAGATGGAGAGAGAGAGAGGAGAGATGGAGGGAGGGGAGAGGGGGATAGATGGAGGGAGAGAGAGGGAGAGATGGAGGGAGGGGAGAGGGGGATAGATGGAGAGAGAGAGGAGAGAGATGGAGGGAGGGGAGAGGGGGATAGATGGAGAGAGAGAGAGGAGAGATGGAGGGAGGGGAGAGGGAGATAGATGGAGAGAGAGAGAGGAGAGATGGAGGGAGGAGGGGAGAGGGGGATAGATGGAGAGAGAGAGAGAGGAGAGATGGAGGGAGGGGAGAGGGGGATAGATGGAGAGAGAGAGAGGAGAGATGGAGGGAGGGGAGAGGGGGATAGATGGAGAGAGAGAGAGGAGAGATGGAGGGAGGAGGGAGAGGGGGATAGAGGGAGAGAGAGAGAGGAGAGATGGAGGGAGAGAGGGAGATGGAGAGAGAGAGGGAGATGGAGGGAGAGAGGGAGAGGGGGAGAGACGGAGAGAGAGAGGAGAGATGGAGGGAGGGGAGAGGGTGATAGATGGAGAGAGAGAGGAGAGAGAGAGAGGGAGAGGAGAGAGGGGAGATGGAGAGAGAGAGAGGAGAGATGGAGGGAGGGGAGATGGAGGGAGAGGAGAGATGGAGAGAGAGAGGGGAGAGATGGAGGGAGAGAGGGAGAGGGAGGGGAGAGATAGGGAGAGAGAGAGAGATGGAGGGAGGGGAGAGGGGGATAGACGGAGAGAGAGAGGGAGATGGAGAGAGAGGGAGGGGAGAGGGGGATAGATGAGAGAGAGAGAGAGGAGAGATGGAGGGAGGGAGAGGGGGATAGATGGAGAGAGAGAGAGGAGAGATGGAGGGAGAGGAGAGGGGGATAGATGGAGAGAGAGAGAGGGAGAGATGGAGGGAGGGGAGAGGGGGATAGATGGAGAGAGAGAGAGATGGAGGGAGATGGAGGGAGAGGGGGATAGATGGAGAGAGAGAGAGGAGAGATGGAGGGAGGGGAGAGGGGGATAGATGGAGAGAGAGAGGAGAGATGGATGGAGGGGAGAGGGGGATAGATGAGGAGAGAGAGAGGAGAGATGGAGGGAGGGGAGAGGGGGATAGATGGAGAGAGAGAGAGGAGAGATGGAGGGAGGGGAGAGGGGGATAGATGGAGAGAGGAGAGAGGAGAGATGGAGGGAGGGGAGAGGGGGATAGATGGAGAGAGAGAGAGGAGAGATGGAGGGAGGGGAGAGGGGGATAGATGGAGAGAGAGAGGGAGGAGAGATGGAGGGAGAGAGGGGGATAGATGGAGAGAGAGAGGAGGGAGATGGAGAGAGAGGGGAGATGGGGGAGGGGAAGGGGGTTAGATGGAGAGAGAGAGAGGAGAGATGGAGGGAGAGGGAGAGGGGGATAGAGGGAGAGAGAGAGAGGAGAGATGGAGGGAGGGGAGAGGGGGATAGATGGAGAGAGAGAGGAGAGATGGAGGGAGGGGAGAGGGGGATAGATGGAGAGAGAGAGGAGAGATGGAGGGAGGGGAGAGGGGATAGATGGAGGGAGGGAGGAGAGATGGAGGGAGGGGAGAGGGTGATAGATGGAGAGAGGGAGAGGAGAGATGGAGGGAGGGGAGAGGGGGATAGATGGAGAGAGAGAGAGGAGAGATGGAGGGAGAGGAGAGGGTGGGAGAGAGAGGAGAGAGAGAGAGATGGAGGGAGGGGAGAGGGGGATAGATGGAGAGAGAGAGAGGAGAGATGGAGGGAGGGGAGAGGGGGATAGATGGAGAGAGAGAGATGGAGGGAGGGGAGAGGGGGATAGATGGAGAGAGAGGGAGAGATGGGGGATAGATGGAGAGAGAGAGAGGAGAGATGGAGGGAGGGGAGAGGGGGATAGATGGAGAGAGAGAGAGAGGAGAGATGGAGGGAGGGGAGAGGGGGATAGATGGAGAGAGAGGGAGGAGAGATGGAGGGAGGGGAGAGGGGGATAGATGGAGAGAGAGGAGAGGAGGGAGGGGAGAGGGGGATAGATGGAGAGAGAGAGGGAGAGATGGAGGGAGGGGAGAGGGGGATAGATGGAGAGAGAGAGAGGAGAGATGGAGGGAGGGGAGAGGGGGATAGATGGAGAGAGAGAGAGGAGAGATGGAGGGAGGGGAGAGGGGGATAGATGGAGAGAGAGAGGAGAGATGGAGGGAGGGGAGAGGGGGATAGATGGAGAGAGAGAGAGGAGAGATGGAGGGAGGGGAGAGGGGGATAGATGGAGAGAGAGAGAGGAGAGATGGAGGGAGGGGAGAGGGGGATAGATGGAGAGAGAGAGAGAGAGAGATGGAGGGAGGGGAGAGGGGGATAGATGGAGAGAGAGAGAGGAGAGATGGAGGGAGGGGAGAGGGGGATAGATGGAGAGAGAGAGAGGAGAGATGGAGGGAGGGGAGAGGGGGATAGATGGAGAGAGAGAGGAGAGATGGAGGGAGGGGAGAGGGGGATAGATGGAGAGAGAGAGAGGAGAGATGGAGGGAGGGGAGAGGGGGATAGATGGAGAGAGAGAGAGGAGAGATGGAGGGAGGGGAGAGGGGGATAGATGGAGAGAGAGAGAGAGAGATGGAGGGAGGGGAGAGGGGGATAGATGGAGAGAGAGGGAGGAGAGATGGAGGGAGGGGAGAGGGGGATAGATGGAGAGAGAGAGGAGAGATGGAGGGAGGGGAGAGGGGGATAGATGGAGAGAGAGAGAGGAGAGATGGAGGGAGGGGAGAGGGGGATAGATGGAGAGAGAGAGAGGAGAGATGGAGGGAGGGGAGAGGGGGATAGATGGAGAGAGAGAGAGGAGAGATGGAGGGAGAGGAGAGGGGGATAGATGGAGAGAGAGAGGAGAGATGGAGGGAGGGGAGAGGGGGATAGATGGAGAGAGAGAGAGGAGAGATGGAGGGAGGGGAGAGGGGGATAGATGGAGAGAGAGAGGAGAGATGGAGGGAGGGGAGAGGGGGATAGATGGAGAGAGAGAGAGGAGAGATGGAGGGAGAGGAGAGGGGGATAGATGGAGAGAGAGAGGGGAGAGATGGAGGGAGGGGAGAGGGGGATAGATGGAGAGAGAGAGAGGAGAGATGGAGGGAGGGGAGAGGGGGATAGATGGAGAGAGAGAGGAGAGATGGAGGGAGGGGAGAGGGGGATAGATGGAGAGAGAGAGAGGAGAGATGGAGGGAGGGAGAGGGGGATAGAGAGGAGAGGGAGAGGAGAGATGGAGGGAGAGAGAGAGAGAGAGAGAGAGAGGAGAGATGGAGGGAGGGAGAGGGGGATAGATGGAGAGAGGAGGAGAGAGGGGAGAGGGGGATAGATGGAGAGAGAGAGAGGAGAGATGGAGGGGGGGAGAGGGGACGAGAGAGGGAGGGAGAGAGAGAGGGAGAGATGGAGGGAGGGGAGAGGAGGGAGACGGAGAGAGAGAGAGGAGAGATGGAGGGAGGGGAGAGGGGGATAGACGGAGAGAGAGAGAGAGGAGAGATGGAGGGAGGGGAGAGGGGGATAGATGGAGAGAGAGAGGGGAGAGATGGAGAGAGAGAAAGGGAGGAGATGGAGAGAGAGAGAGGAGAGATGGAGAGAGGGGAGGGAGAGATGGAGGAGAGAGAGAGGAGAGAGAGGGAGGGGAGAGGGGGATAGATGGAGAGAGAGAGAGGAGAGATGGAGGGAGGGGAGAGGGGGATAGATGGAGAGAGAGAGGAGAGATGGAGGGAGGGGAGAGGGGGATAGATGGAGAGAGAGAGGAGAGATGGAGGGAGGGGAGAGGGGGATAGATGGAGAGAGAGAGGAGAGATGGAGGGAGGGGAGAGGGGGATAGATGGAGAGAGAGAGAGGAGAGATGGAGGGAGGGGAGAGGGGGATAGATGGAGAGAGAGAGAGGAGAGATGGAGGGAGAGGGAGAGGGGGATAGACGGAGAGAGAGAGAGGAGAGATGGAGGGAGGGGAGAGGGGGATAGATGGAGAGAGGAGGGAGAGATGGAGGGAGGGGAGAGGGGGATAGATGGAGAGAGAGAGAGAGAGATGGAGGGAGGGGAGAGGAGGGGGATAGACGGAGAGAGAGAGGAGAGATGGAGGGAGGGGAGAGGGGGATAGATGGAGAGAGAGAGAGAGGAGAGATGGAGGGAGGGGAGAGGGGGATAGATGGAGAGAGAGAGGGAGATGGAGGGAGGGGAGAGGGGGATAGATGGAGAGAGAGAGATGGAGGGAGGGGAGAGGGGGATAGATGGAGAGAGAGAGGAGAGATGGAGGGAGGGGAGAGGGGGATAGATGGAGAGAGAGAGGAGAGATGGAGGGAGGGGAGAGGGGGATAGATGGAGGGAGAGAGAGGGAGAGATGGAGAGAGGGAGGGGAGAGGGGGAGATGGAGAGAGAGAGGAGAGATGGAGGGAAAGAGAGAGGGAGGATAGATGGAGGGAGAGAGGAGAGATGGAGGGAGGGGAGAGGGGGATGGAGGGAGGAGAGAGGGAGAGAGAGGGAGGGGGGAGATGGAGGGAGGGAGGGAGATGGAGGGAGGGAGAGAGGGGGATGGAGGAGAGAGAGAGAGGAGAGATGGAGGGAGGGAGAGAGGGGGATAGATGGAGAGAGAGAGAGGAGAGATGGAGGGAGGGGAGAGGAGGGATAGATGGAGGAGAGAGAGGAGAGATGGAGGGAGGGGAGAGGGGGATAGATGGAGAGAGAGAGAGAGAGATGGAGGGAGGGGAGGGGGATAGATGGAGAGAGAGAGAGGAGAGATGGAGGGAGGGGAGAGGGAGGATAGAGAGGAGAGATGGAGGGAGGAGAGATGGAGAGAGGAGAGGGAGAGGAGAGAGGGAGGGAGATGGAGGGAAAGAGAGAGGGAGGGAGATGGAGGGAAAGAGAGGAGGGAGGGAGATGGAGAAAGAGAGAGGAAAGGGAGATGGAGGGAGGGAGAGGGAGGGAGATGGAGGGAAAGAGAGAGGGAGGGAGATGGAGGGAAAGAGAGGGGAGGGAGATGGAGGGAGAGGAGAGGGAGGGAGATGGAGGAGAAAGAGAGAGGGAGGGGAGAGGGAGGAAGAGAGAGGGAGGGAGATGGAGAGGGAGAGAGAGGGAGGGAGATGGAGGGAAAGAGAGAGGGAGGGAGAGAGAGGGAAAGAGAGAGAGAGAGGGAGATGGAGGGGGAAGAGAGAGGGAGGGAGATGGAGGAGAAAGAGAGAGGGAGGGAGATGGAGGGAAAGAGAGAGGGAGGGAGATGGAGGGAGGGAAGAGAGAGGGAGGGAGATGGAGGGAAAGAGAGAGAGGGAGGGAGATGGAGGGAAAGAGAGAGGGAGGGGAGATGGAGGGAGGAGAGAGGGAGGGAGATGGAGGAGGGAAAGAGAGAGGGAGGGAGATGGAGGGAAAGAGAGAGGGAGGGAGATGGAGGGAAAGAGAGAGGGAGGGAGATGGAGGGAAAGAGAGAGGGAGGGAGATGGAGGGAGGGGAGAGAGGGAGGGAGATGGAGGGAGAGAGAGAGGGAGGGAGATGGGGGGAAAGATGGAGAGAGGGAGGGAGATGGAGGGAAAGAGAGAGGGAGGGAGATGGAGGGAAAGAGAGAGGGAGGGAGATGGAGGAGGGAAAGAGAGAGAGGGAGGGAGATGGAGGAGGGAAAGAGAGAGGGAGGGAGATGGAGGAGAAAGAGAGAGGGAGGGAGATGGAGGAGGGAAAGAGAGAGGGAGGGAGATGGAGGGAAAGAGAGAGGGAGGGAGATGGAGGGAAAGAGAGAGGGAGGGAGATGGAGGAGGGAAAGAGAGAGGGAGGGAGATGGAGGGAAAGAGAGAGGGAGGGAGATGGAGGAGGGAAAGAGAGAGGGAGGGAGATGGAGGGAAAGAGAGGGGAGGGAGATGGAGGGAAAGAGAGAGGGAGGGAGATGGAGGGAAAGAGAGAGGGAGGGAGATGGAGGGAAAGAGAGAGGGAGGGAGATGGAGGGAAAGAGAGAGGGAGGGAGATGGAGGAGGGAAAGAGAGAGGGAGGGAGATGGAGGGAAAGAGAGAGGGAGGGAGATGGAGGAGGGAAAGAGAGAGGGAGGGAGATGGAGGAGGGAAAGAGAGAGGGAGGGAGATGGAGGGAAAGAGAGAGGGAGGGAGATGGAGGGAAAGAGAGAGGGAGGGAGATGGAGGGAAAGAGAGAGGGAGGGAGATGGAGGGAAAGAGAGAGGGAGGGAGATGGAGGGAAAGAGAGAGGGAGGGAGATGGAGGGAAAGAGAGAGGGAGGGAGATGGAGGGAAAGAGAGAGGGAGGGAGATGGAGGGAAAGAGAGAGGGAGGGAGATGGAGGAGGGAAAGAGAGAGGGAGGGAGATGGAGGGAAAGAGAGAGGGAGGGAGATGGAGGGAAAGAGAGAGGGAGGGAGATGGAGGGAAAGAGAGAGGGAGGGAGATGGAGGGAAAGAGAGAGGGAGGGAGATGGAGGGAAAGAGAGAGGGAGGGAGAGATGGAGGGAAAGAGAGAGGGAGGGAGATGGAGGGAAAGAGAGAGGGAGGGAGATGGAGGGAAGAAAGAGAGAGGGGAGGGAGAGGGAGATGGAGGGAAAGAGAGAGGGAGGGAGATGGAGGGAAGAGAGGGAGAGAGGGAGGGAGATGGAGGGAAAGAGAGAGGGAGGGAGATGGAGGGAAAGAGAGAGGGAGGGAGATGGAGGGAAAGAGAGAGGGAGGGAGATGGAGGGAAAGAGAGAGGGAGGGAGATGGAGGGAAAGAGAGAGGGAGGGAGATGGAGGGAAAGAGAGAGGGAGGGAGATGGAGGGAGAGAGGGAGGGAGATGGAGGGAGAGAGAGGGAGATGGAGGGAAAGAGAGAGGGAGGGAGATGGAGGGAAAGAGAGAGGGAGGGAGATGGAGGAGGGAAAGAGAGAGGGAGGGAGATGGAGGGAAAGAGAGAGGGAGGGAGATGGAGGAGGGAAAGAGAGAGAGAGGGAGATGGAGGGAAAGAGAGAGGGAGGGAGATGGAGGGAAAGAGAGAGGGAGGGAGATGGAGGGAAAGAGAGAGGGAGGGAGATGGAGGGAAAGAGAGAGGGAGGGAGATGGAGGGAAAGAGAGAGGGAGGGAGATGGAGGGAAAGAGAGAGGGAGGGAGATGGAGGGAAAGAGAGAGGGAGGGAGATGGAGGGAAAGAGAGAGGGAGGGAGATGGAGGGAAAGAGAGAGGGAGGGAGATGGAGGGAAAGAGAGAGGGAGGGAGATGGAGGGAAAGAGAGAGGGAGGGAGATGGAGGGAAAGAGAGAGGGAGGGAGATGGAGGGAAAGAGAGAGGGAGGGAGATGGAGGGAAAGAGAGAGGGAGGGAGATGGAGGGAAAGAGAGAGGGAGGGAGATGGAGGGAAAGAGAGAGGGAGGGAGATGGAGGGAGAAAGAGAGAGGGAGGGAGATGGAGGGAAAGAGAGAGGGAGGGAGATGGAGGGAAAGAGAGAGGGAGGGAGATGGAGGGAAAGAGAGAGGGAGGGAGATGGAGGGAGAAAGAGAGAGGGAGGGAGATGGAGGAGGGAAAGAGAGAGGGAGGGAGATGGAGGGAAAGAGAGAGGGAGGGAGATGGAGGGAAAGAGAGAGGGAGGGAGATGGAGGGAAAGAGAGAGGGAGGGAGATGGAGGAGAAAGAGAGAGGGAGGGAGATGGAGGGAAAGAGAGAGGGAGGGAGATGGAGGGAAAGAGAGAGGGAGGGAGATGGAGGGAGGGAAAGAGAGAGGGAGGGAGATGGAGGGAAAGAGAGAGGGAGGGAGATGGAGGGAAAGAGAGAGGGAGGGAGATGGAGGGAAAGAGAGAGGGAGGGAGATGGAGGAGGGAAAGAGAGAGGGAGGGAGATGGAGGAAAGAGAGAAAGAGAGAGGGAGGGAGATGGAGGGAGGGAAAGAGAGAGGGAGGGAGATGGAGGGAAAGAGAGAGGGAGGGAGATGGAGGGAAAGAGAGAGGGAGGGAGATGGAGGGAAAGAGAGAGGGAGGGAGATGGAGGGGAAGAGAGAGGGAGGGAGATGGAGGAGGGAAAGAGGGAGGGAGGGAGATGGAGGGAAAGAGAGAGGGAGGGAGATGGAGGGAAAGAGAGAGGGAGGGAGATGGAGGGGAAAGAGAGAGGGAGGGAGATGGAGGGAAAGAGAGAGGGAGGGAGATGGAGGGAAAGAGAGAGGGAGGGAGATGGAGGAGGAAAGAGAGAGGGAGGGAGATGGAGGGAAAGAGAGAGGGAGGGAGATGGAGGGAAAGAGAGAGGGAGGGAGATGGAGGGAAAGAGAGAGGGAGGGAGATGGAGGGAAAGAGAGAGGGAGGGAGATGGAGGAGGGAAAGAGAGAGGGAGGGAGATGGAGGGAAAGAGAGAGGGAGGGAGATGGAGGGAAAGAGAGAGGGAGGGAGATGGAGGGAAAGAGAGAGGGAGGGAGATGGAGGGAAAGAGAGAGGGAGGGAGATGGAGGGAAAGAGAGAGGGAGGGAGAGGAGAGAGAGAGGGAGGGAGATGGAGGGAAAGAGAGAGGGAGGGAGATGGAGGGAAAGAGAGAGGGAGGGAGATGGAGGGAAAGAGAGAGGGAGGGAGATGGAGGGAAAGAGAGAGGGAGGGAGATGGAGGGAAAGAGAGAGGGAGGGAGATGGAGGGAAAGAGAGAGGGAGGGAGATGGAGGGAAAGAGAGAGGGAGGGAGATGGAGGGAAAGAGAGAGGGAGGGAGATGGAGGGAAAGAGAGAGGGAGGGAGATGGAGGAGGGAAAGAGAGAGGGAGGGAGATGGAGGGAAAGAGAGAGGGAGGGAGATGGAGGGAAAGAGAGAGGGAGGGAGATGGAGGGAAAGAGAGAGGGAGGGAGATGAGAAAGAGGGAGGGAGATGGAGGAGGGAAAGAGAGAGGGAGGGAGATGGAGGGAAAGAGAGAGGGAGGGAGATGGAGGAGGGAAAGAGAGAGGGAGGGAGATGGAGGAGAAAGAGAGAGGGAGGGAGATGGAGGGGGAAAGAGAGAGGGAGGGAGATGGAGGGAAAGAGAGAGGGAGGGAGATGAGGGAGGGAGGGAGATGGAGGAGGGAAAGAGAGAGGGAGGGAGATGGAGGAGGGAAAGAGAGAGGGAGGGAGATGGAGGGAAAGAGAGAGGGAGGGAGATGGAGGGAGAGGAGGGAGGGAGGGAAGAGAGAGGGAGGGAGATGGAGGGAAAGAGAGAGGGAGGGAGATGGAGGGAAAGAGAGAGGGAGGGAGATGGAGGGAAAGAGAGAGGGAGGGAGATGGAGGGAAAGAGAGAGGGAGGGAGATGGAGGGAAAGAGAGAGGGAGGGAGATGGAGGAAAGAGAGAGGGAGGGAGATGGAGGGAAAGAGAGAGGGAGGGAGATGGAGGGAAAGAGAGAAGGGAGAGAGGGAGAGGAGGGAGGGAGATGGAGGGAAAGAGAGAGGGAGGGAGATGGAGGGAAGAGGAGGGAGGGAAGGGAAAGAGAGAGGGAGGGAGATGGAGGGAAAGAGAGAGGGAGGGAGATGGAGGGAAAGAGAGAGGGAGGGAGATGGAGGGAAAGAGAGAGGGAGGGAGATGGAGGGAAAGAGAGAGGGAGGGAGATGGAGGGAGGGAGGGAAGAGAGGGAGGGAGGGAGGGAGATGGAGGGAAAGAGAGAGGGAGGGAGATGGAGGAGGGAAAGAGAGAGGGAGGGAGATGGAGGGAAAGAGAGAGGGAGGGAGATGGAGGGAAAGAGAGAGGGAGGGAGATGGAGGGAAAGAGAGAGGGAGGGAGATGGAGGAGGGAAAGAGAGAGGGAGGGAGATGGAGGGAGGGAAAGAGAGAGGGAGGGAGATGGAGGAGGGAAAGAGAGAGGGAGGGAGATGGAGGGAAAGAGAGAGGGAGGGAGATGGAGGGAAAGAGAGAGGGAGGGAGATGGAGGGAAAGAGAGAGGGAGGGAGGGAGGGAAAGAGAGAGGGAGGGAGATGGAGGAGGAAAGAGAGAGGGAGGGAGATGGAGGGAAAGAGAGAGGGAGGGAGATGGAGGGAAAGAGAGAGGGAGGGAGATGGAGGAGGGAAAGAGAGAGGGAGGGAGATGGAGGGAAAGAGAAGGGAGGGAGATGGAGGGAAAGAGAGAGGGAGGGAGATGGAGGGAAAGAGAGAGGGAGGGAGATGGAGGAGAAAGAGAGAGGGAGGGAGATGGAGGGAAGAGAGAGAGGAGAGGGAGATGGAGGGAAAGAGAGAGGGAGGGAGATGGAGGGAAAGAGAGAGGGAGGGAGATGGAGGGAAAGAGAGAGGGAGGGAGATGGAGGGAAAGAGAGAGGGAGGGAGATGGAGGGAAAGAGAGAGGGAGGGAGATGGAGGAGGGAAAGAGAGAGAGGAGGGAGATGGGAGGGAGAAAGAGAGAGGGAGGGAGATGGAGGGAAAGAGAGAGGGAGGGAGATGGAGGAGGGAAAGAGAGAGGGAGGGAGATGGAGGGAAAGAGAGAGGGAGGGAGATGGAGGAGGGAAAGAGAGAGGGAGGGAGATGGAGGGAAAGAGAGAGGGAGGGAGATGGAGGGAAAGAGAGAGGGAGGGAGATGGAGGGAAAGAGAGAGGGAGGGAGATGGAGATGGAGGGAAAGAGAGAGGGAGGGAGATGGAGGGAAAGAGAGAGGGAGGGAGATGGAGGGAAAGAGAGAGGGAGGGAGATGGAGGAGAAAGAGAGAGGGAGGGAGATGGAGGGAAAGAGAGAGGGAGGGAGATGGAGGGAAAGAGAGAGGGAGGGAGATGGAGGGAAAGAGAGAGGGAGGGAGATGGAGGGAAAGAGAGAGGGAGGGAGATGGAGGGAAAGAGAGAGGGAGGGAGATGGAGGGAGGGAAAGAGAGAGGGAGGGAGATGGAGGGAAAGAGAGAGGGAGGGAGATGGAGGGAAAGAGAGAGGGAGGGAGATGGAGGGAAAGAGAGAGGGAGGGAGATGGAGGGAAAGAGAGAGGGAGGGAGATGGAGGAGGGAAAGAGAGAGGGAGGGAGATGGAGGGAAAGAGAGAGGGAGGGAGATGGAGGGAAAGAGAGAGGGAGGGAGATGGAGGGAAAGAGAGAGGGAGGGAGATGGAGGGAAAGAGAGAGGGAGGGAGATGGAGGGAAAGAGAGAGGGAGGGAGATGGAGGGAAAGAGAGAGGGAGGGAGATGGAGGGAGAGAGGGAGGGAGATGGAGGGAGAGAGAGGGAGGGAGATGGAGGGAAAGAGAGAGGGAGGGAGATGGAGGGAAAGAGAGAGGGAGGGAGATGGAGGAGGGAAAGAGAGAGGGAGGGAGATGGAGGAGAGGAGAGGAGGGAGGGAGATGGAGGGAAAGAGAGAGGGAGGGAGATGGAGGGAAAGAGAGAGGGAGGGAGATGGAGGGAAAGAGAGAGGGAGGGAGATGGAGGAGGGAAAGAGAGAGGGAGGGAGATGGAGGGAAAGAGAGAGGGAGGGAGATGGAGGAGGGAAAGAGAGAGGGAGGGAGATGGAGGGAAAGAGAGAGGGAGGGAGATGGAGGGAAGAGAGAGGGAGGGAGATGAGGGAAGAGAGAGGGAGGGAGATGGAGGAGGGAAGAGAGAGGGAGGGAGATGGAGGGAAAGAGAGAGGGAGGGAGATGGAGGGAAAGAGAGAGGGGAGGGAGAGGAGGGAAAGAGAGAGGGAGGGAGATGGAGGGAAAGAGAGAGGGAGGGAGATGGAGGAGGGAAAGAGAGAGGGAGGGAGATGGAGGGAAAGAGAGAGGGAGGGAGATGGAGGGAAAGAGAGAGGGAGGGAGATGGAGGGGGAAAGAGAGAGGGAGGGAGATGGAGGGAAAGAGAGAGGGAGGGAGATGGAGGAGGAGAGGGAAGAGGAGGGAAAGAGGGAGGGAGATGGAGGAGGGAAAGAGAGAGGGAGGGAGATGGAGGGAAAGAGAGAGGGAGGGAGATGGAGATGGAAAGGAGAGGGAGGGAGATGGAGGGAAAGAGAGAGGGAGGGAGATGGAGGGAAAGAGAGAGGGAGGGAGATGGAGGGAGGGAAAGAGAGAGGGAGGGAGATGGAGGGAAAGAGAGAGGGAGGGAGATGGAGGGAGGGAGAGGGAGGGAGATGGAGGGAAAGAGAGAGGGAGGGAGATGGAGGGAAAGAGAGAGGGAGGGAGATGGAGGGAAAGAGAGAGGGAGGGAGATGGAGGGAAAGAGAGAGGGAGGGAGATGGAGGGAAAGAGAGAGGGAGGGAGATGGAGGGAAAGAGAGAGGGAGGGAGATGGAGGAGGGAAAGAGAGAGGGAGGGAGATGGAGGAGGGAAGAGAGAGAGGGAGATGGAGGGAAAGAGAGAGGGAGGGAGATGGAGGGAAAGAGAGAGGGAGGGAGATGGAGGAGGGAAAGAGAGAGGGAGGGAGATGGAGGGAAAGAGAGAGGGAGGGAGATGGAGGAGGGAAAGAGAGAGGGAGGGAGATGGAGGGAAAGAGAGAGGGAGGGAGATGGAGGGAAAGAGAGAGGGAGGGAGATGGAGGGAAAGAGAGAGGGAGGGAGATGGAGGAGGGAAAGAGAGAGGGAGGGAGATGGAGGGAAAGAGAGAGGGAGGGAGATGGAGGGAAAGAGAGAGGGAGGGAGATGGAGGGAAAGAGAGAGGGAGGGAGATGGAGGGAAAGAGAGAGGGAGGGAGATGGAGGGAAAGAGAGAGGGAGGGAGAT
Organism: Mobula hypostoma; assembly: GCF_963921235.1. Taxonomy (NCBI): domain Eukaryota; kingdom Metazoa; phylum Chordata; class Chondrichthyes; order Myliobatiformes; family Myliobatidae; genus Mobula; species Mobula hypostoma. Next base: position 294,801 of record NW_026948270.1, on the reverse strand, counting down.
GGAGGGAAAGAGAGAGGGAGGGAGATGGAGGAGGGAAAGAGAGAGGGAGGGAGATGGAGGGAAAGAGAGAGGGAGGGAGATGGAGGAGGGAAAGAGAGAGGGAGGGAGATGGAGGGAAAGAGAGAGGGAGGGAGATGGAGGGAAAGAGAGAGGGAGGGAGATGGAGGGAAAGAGAGAGGGAGGGAGATGGAGGGAAAGAGAGAGGGAGGGAGATGGAGGAGGGAAAGAGAGAGGGAGGGAGATGGAGGGAAAGAGAGAGGGAGGGAGATGGAGGGAAAGAGAGAGGGAGGGAGATGGAGGGAAAGAGAGAGGGAGGGAGATGGAGGGAAAGAGAGAGGGAGGGAGATGGAGGAGGGAAAGAGAGAGGGAGGGAGATGGAGGGGGAAAGAGAGAGGGAGGGAGATGGAGGAGGGAAAGAGAGAGGGAGGGAGATGGAGGGAAAGAGAGAGGGAGGGAGATGGAGGGAGGGAAGAGAGAGGGAGGGAGATGGAGGGAAAGAGAGAGGGAGGGAGATGGAGGGAAAGAGAGAGGGAGGGAGATGGAGGGAAAGAGAGAGGGAGGGAGATGGATGGAGGGAAAGAGAGAGGGAGGGAGATGGAGGGAAAGAGAGAGGGAGGGAGATGGAGGGAAAGAGAGAGGGAGGGAGATGGAGGAGGGAAAGAGAGAGGGAGGGAGATGGAGGGAAAGAGAGAGGGAGGGAGATGGAGGGAAAGAGAGAGGGAGGGAGATGGAGGGAAAGAGAGAGGGAGGGAGATGGAGGGAAAGAGAGAGGGAGGGAGATGGAGGAGAAAGAGAGAGGGAGGGAGATGGAGGGAAAGAGAGAGGGAGGGAGATGGAGGGAAAGAGAGAGGGAGGGAGATGGAGGGAAAGAGAGAGGGAGGGAGATGGAGGGAAAGAGAGAGGGAGGGAGATGGAGGGAAAGAGAGAGGGAGGGAGATGGAGGGAAAGAGAGAGGGAGGGAGATGGAGGAGAGAGAGAGGGAGGGAGAGGAGGGGAAAGAGAGAGGGAGGGAGATGGAGGAGAAAGAGAGAGGGAGGGAGATGGAGGGAAAGAGAGAGGGAGGGAGATGGAGGAGGGAGAGAGGAGGGAGGGAAAGAGAGAGGGAGGGAGATGGAGGGAAAGAGAGAGGGAGGGAGATGGAGGGAAAGAGAGAGAGGGAGGGAGATGGAGGGAAAGAGAGAGGGAGGGAGATGGAGGGAAAGAGAGAGGGAGGGAGATGGAGGGAAAGAGAGAGGGAGGGAGATGGAGGGGAAAGAGAGAGGGAGGGAGATGGAGGAGGGAAAGAGAGAGGGAGGGAGATGGAGGGAAAGAGAGAGGGAGGGAGATGGAGGAGGGAAAGAGAGAGGGAGGGAGATGGGAGGGAAAGAGAGAGGGAGGGAGATGGAGGAGGGAAAGAGAGAGGGAGGGAGATGGAGGGAAAGAGAGAGGGAGGGAGATGGAGGGAAAGAGAGAGGGAGGGAGATGGAGGGAAAGAGAGAGGGAGGGAGATGGAGGAGGGAAAGAGAGAGGGAGGGAGATGGAGGGAAAGAGAGAGGGAGGGAGATGGAGGGAAAGAGAGAGGAGGGAAAGGAGAGGGGAGGGAGATGGAGGGAAAGAGAGAGGGAGGGAGATGGAGGGAAAGAGAGAGGGAGGGAGATGGAGGGAAAGAGAGAGGGAGGGAGATGGAGGGAAAGAGAGAGGGAGGGAGATGGAGGGAAAGAGAGAGGGAGGGAGATGGAGGGAAAAGAGAGAGGGAGGGAGATGGAGGGAAAGAGAGAGGGAGGGAGATGGAGGGAAAGAGAGAGGGAGGGAGATGGAGGGAAAGAGAGAGGGAGGGAGATGGAGGGAAAGAGAGAGGGAGGGAGATGGAGGGAAAGAGAGAGGGAGGGAGATGGAGGGAAAGAGAGAGAGGGAGGGAGGAAGAGATGGAGGGAGATGGAGGGAAAGAGAGAGGGAGGGAGATGGAGGAGGGAAAGAGAGAGGGAGGGAGATGGAGGGAAAGAGAGAGGGAGGGAGATGGAGGGAGGGAAAGAGAGAGGGAGGGAGATGGAGGGAAAGAGAGAGGGAGGGAGATGGAGGGAAAGAGAGAGGGAGGGAGATGGAGGAGGGAAAGAGAGAGGGAGGGAGATGGAGGGAAAGAGAGAGGGAGGGAGATGGAGGAGGGAAAGAGAGAGGGAGGGAGATGGAGGGAAAGAGAGAGGGAGGGAGATGGAGGGAAAGAGAGAGGGAGGGAGATGGAGGGAAAGAGAGAGGGAGGGAGATGGAGGGAAAGAGAGAGGGAGGGAGATGGAGGGAAAGAGAGAGGGAGGGAGATGGAGGGAAAGAGAGAGGGAGGGAGATGGAGGGAAAGAGAGAGGGAGGGAGAGGAGGAAAGAGAGAGGGAGGGAGATGGAGGAGGGAAAGAGAGAGGGAGGGAGATGGAGGGGAAAGAGAGAGGGAGGGAGATGGAGGGAAAGAGAGAGGGAGGGAGATGGAGGGAAAGAGAGAGGGAGGGAGATGGAGGGAAAGAGAGAGGGAGGGAGATGGAGGGAAAGAGAGAGGGAGGGAGATGGAGGAGGGAAAGAGAGAGGGAGGGAGATGGAGGGAAAGAGAGAGGGAGGGAGATGGAGGGAAAGAGAGAGGGAGGGAGATGGAGGGAAAGAGAGAGGGAGGGAGATGGAGGGAAAGAGAGAGGGAGGGAGATGGAGGAGGGAAAGAGAGAGGGAGGGAGATGGAGGGAAAGAGAGAGGGAGGGAGATGGAGGGAAAGAGAGAGGGAGGGAGATGGAGGGAAAGAGAGAGGGAGGGAGATGGAGGGAAAGAGAGAGGGAGGGAGATGGAGGGAAAGAGAGAGGGAGGGAGATGGAGGGAAAGAGAGAGGGAGGGAGATGGAGGGAAAGAGAGAGGGAGGGAGATGGAGGGAAAGAGAGAGGGAGGGAGATGGAGGGAAAGAGAGAGGGAGGGAGATGGAGGGAAAGAGAGAGGGAGGGAGATGGAGGGAAAGAGAGAGGGAGGGAGATGGAGGGAAAGAGAGAGGGAGGGAGATGGAGGGAAAGAGAGAGGGAGGGAGAGAGAAGAGAGAGGAGGGAGATGGAGGGAAAGAGAGAGGGAGGGAGATGGAGGGAAAGAGAGAGGGAGGGAGATGGAGGGAAAGAGAGAGGGAGGGAGATGGAGGGAAAGAGAGAGGGAGGGAGATGAGGGAAGGAGAGGGAGGGAGATGGGAGGGAAAGAGAGAGGGAGGGAGATGGAGGGAAAGAGAGAGGGAGGGAGATGGAGGGGGAAAGAGAGAGGGAGGGAGATGGAGGGAAAGAGAGAGGGAGGGAGATGGAGGGAAAGAGAGAGGGAGGGAGATGGAGGGAAAGAGAGAGGGAGGGAGATGGAGGGAAAGAGAGAGGGAGGGAGATGGAGGGAAAGAGAGAGGGAGGGAGATGGAGGGAAAGAGAGAGGGAGGGAGATGGAGGGAAAGAGAGAGGGAGGGAGATGGAGGGGGAAAGAGAGAGGGAGGGAGATGGAGGGAGAGAGAGGGAGGGAGAGGAGGGAAAGAGAGAGGGAGGGAGATGGAGGGAAAGAGAGAGGGAGGGAGATGGAGGGAAAGAGAGAGGGAGGGAGATGGAGGGAAAGAGAGAGGGAGGGAGATGGAGGGAAAGAGAGAGGGAGGGAGATGGAGGAGAAAGAGAGAGGGAGGGAGATGGAGGAGGGAAAGAGAGAGGGAGGGAGATGGAGGGAAAGAGAGAGGGAGGGAGATGGAGGGAAAGAGAGAGGGAGGGAGATGGAGGGAAAGAGAGAGGGAGGGAGATGGAGGAGGGAAAGAGAGAGGGAGGGAGATGGAGGAGGGAAAGAGAGAGGGAGGGAGATGGAGGGAAAGAGAGAGGGAGGGAGATGGAGGGAAAGAGAGAGGGAGGGAGATGGAGGGAAAGAGAGAGGGAGGGAGATGGAGGGAAAGAGAGAGGGAGGGAGATGGAGGGAAAGAGAGAGGGAGGGAGATGGAGGGAAAGAGAGAGGGAGGGAGATGGAGGGAAAGAGAGAGGGAGGGAGATGGAGGAGGGAAAGAGAGAGGGAGGGAGATGGAGGAGGGAAAGAGAGAGGGAGGGAGATGGAGGGAGGGAAAGAGAGAGGGAGGGAGATGGAGGAGGGAAAGAGAGAGGGAGGGAGATGGAGGGAAAGAGAGAGGGAGGGAGATGGAGGGAAAGAGAGAGGGAGGGAGATGGAGGGAAAGAGAGAGGGAGGGAGATGGAGGGAAAGAGAGAGGGAGGGAGATGGAGGGAAAGAGAGAGGGAGGGAGATGGAGGGAAAGAGAGAGGGAGGGAGATGGAGGGAAAGAGAGAGGGAGGGAGATGGAGGAGGGAAAGAGAGAGGGAGGGAGATGGAGGAGGGAAAGAGAGAGGGAGGGAGATGGAGGAGGGAAAGAGAGAGGGAGGGAGATGGAGGGAAAGAGAGAGGGAGGGAGATGGAGGGAAAGAGAGAGGGAGGGAGATGGAGGGGGAAAGAGAGAGGGAGGGAGATGGAGGAGGGAAAGAGAGAGGGAGGGAGATGGAGGGGGAAAGAGAGAGGGAGGGAGATGGAGGGAAAGAGAGAGGGAGAGAGGAGGGAAAGAGAGAGGGAGGGAGATGGAGGGAAAGAGAGAGGGAGGGAGATGGAGGGGGAAAGAGAGAGGGAGGGAGATGGAGGGAAAGAGAGAGGGAGGGAGATGGAGGGAAAGAGAGAGGGAGGGAGATGGAGGGAAAGAGAGAGGGAGGGAGATGGAGGGAAAGAGAGAGGGAGGGAGATGGAGGAGGGAAAGAGAGGGGAGGGAGATGGAGGAGGGAAAGAGAGAGGGAGGGAGATGGAGGAGGGAAAGAGAGAGGGAGGGAGATGGAGGAGGGAAAGAGAGAGGGAGGGAGATGGAGGGAAAGAGAGAGGGAGGGAGATGGAGGGAAAGAGAGAGGGAGGGAGATGGAGGGAAAGAGAGAGGGAGGGAGATGGAGGGAAAGAGAGAGGGAGGGAGATGGAGGGAAAGAGAGAGGGAGGGAGATGGAGGGAAAGAGAGAGGGAGGGAGATGGAGGGAAAGAGAGAGGGAGGGAGATGGAGGGAAAGAGAGAGGGAGGGAGATGGAGGGAAAGAGAGAGGGAGGGAGATGGAGGGAAAGAGGAGGGAGGGAGATGGAGGGAAAGAGAGAGGGAGGGAGATGGAGGGAAAGAGAGAGGGAGGGAGATGGAGGGAAAGAGAGAGGGAGGGAGATGGAGGAGGGAAAGAGAGAGGGAGGGAGATGGAGGAGGGAAAGAGAGAGGGAGGGAGATGGAGGGAAAGAGAGAGGGAGGGAGATGGAGGGGGAAAGAGAGAGGGAGGGAGATGGAGGGAAAGAGAGAGGGAGGGAGATGGAGGGAAAGAGAGAGGGAGGGAGATGGAGGAGAGAGAGGGAGGGAGATGGAGGGAAAGAGAGAGGGAGGGAGATGGAGGGGGAAAGAGAGAGGGAGGGAGATGGAGGGAAAGAGAGAGGGAGGGAGATGGAGGGAAAGAGAGAGGGAGGGAGATGGAGGGAAAGAGAGAGGGAGGGAGATGGAGGGAAAGAGAGAGGGAGGGAGATGGAGGGAAAGAGAGAGGGAGGGAGATGGAGGAGGGAAAGAGAGAGGGAGGGAGATGGAGGAGGGAGAGAGAGAGGGAGGGAGATGGAGGGAAAGAGAGAGGGAGGGAGATGGAGGGAAAGAGAGAGGGAGGGAGATGGAGGGAAAGAGAGAGGGAGGGAGATGGAGGGAAAGAGGAGGGAGGGAGGGAGGGAGATGGAGGGAAAGAGAGAGGGAGGGAGATGGAGGGAAAGAGAGAGGGAGGGAGATGGAGGGAAAGAGAGAGGGAGGGAGATGGAGGGAAAGAGAGAGGGAGGGAGATGGAGGAGGGAAAGAGAGAGGGAGGGAGATGGAGGAGGGAAAGAGAGAGGGAGGGAGATGGAGGAGGGAAAGAGAGAGGGAGGGAGATGGAGGAGGGAAAGAGAGAGGGAGGGAGATGGAGGAGGGAAAGAGAGAGGGAGGGAGATGGAGGGAAAGAGAGAGGGAGGGAGATGGAGGGAAAGAGAGAGGGAGGGAGATGGAGGGAAAGAGAGAGGGAGGGAGATGGAGGGAAAGAGAGAGGGAGGGAGATGGAGGGAAAGAGAGAGGGAGGGAGATGGAGGGAAAGAGAGAGGGAGGGAGATGGAGGGAAAGAGAGAGGGAGGGAGATGGAGGAGGGAAAGGAGGGGAGGGAGATGGAGGGAAAGGGAGGGAGGGAGATGGAGGGAAAGAGAGAGGGAGGGAGATGGAGGGAAAGAGAGAGGGAGGGAGATGGAGGGGGAAAGAGAGAGGGAGGGAGATGGAGGAGGGAAAGAGAGAGGGAGGGAGATGGAGGAGGGAAAGAGAGAGGGAGGGAGATGGAGGGAAAGAGAGAGGGAGGGAGATGGAGGGAAAAGAGAGAGGGAGGGAGATGGAGGGAAAGAGAGAGGGAGGGAGATGGAGGAGGGAAAGAGAGAGGGAGGGAGATGGAGGAGGGAAAGAGAGAGGGAGGGAGATGGAGGAGGGAAAGAGAGAGGGAGGGAGATGGAGGGAAAGAGAGAGAGGGAGGGAGATGGAGGGAAAGAGAGAGGGAGGGAGATGGAGGGAAAGAGAGAGGGAGGGAGATGGAGGGAAAGAGAGAGAGGGAGATGGAGGGAAAGAGAGAGGGAGGGAGATGGAGGGAAAGAGAGAGGGAGGGAGATGGAGGAGGGAAAGAGAGAGGGAGGGAGATGGAGGGAAAGAGAGAGGGAGGGAGATGGAGGAGGGAAAGAGAGAGGGAGGGAGATGGAGGGAAAGAGAGAGGGAGGGAGATGGAGGAGGGAAAGAGAGAGGGAGGGAGATGGAGGAGGGAAAGAGAGAGGGAGGGAGATGGAGGGGGAAAGAGAGAGGGAGGGAGATGGAGGGAAAGAGAGAGGGAGGGAGATGGAGGGGGAAAGAGAGAGGGAGGGAGATGGAGGAGGGAAAGAGAGAGGGAGGGAGATGGAGGAGGGAAAGAGAGAGGGAGGGAGATGGAGGGAAAGAGAGAGGGAGGGAGATGGAGGGAAAGAGAGAGGGAGGGAGATGGAGGGAAAGAGAGAGGGAGGGAGATGGAGGGAAAGAGAGAGGGAGGGAGATGGAGGGAAAGAGAGAGGGAGGGAGATGGAAGGGAGGGAGGGGGAGGGAGATGGAGGGAAAGAGAGAGGGAGGGAGATGGAGGGAAAGAGAGAGGGAGGGAGATGGAGGGAAAGAGAGAGGGAGGGAGATGGAGGGAAAGAGAGAGGGAGGGAGATGGAGGGAAAGAGAGAGGGAGGGAGATGGAGGGAAAGAGAGAGGGAGGGAGATGGAGGGAAAGAGAGAGGGAGGGAGATGGAGGGAAAGAGAGAGGGAGGGAGATGGAGGGAAAGAGAGAGGGAGGGAGATGGAGGGAAAGAGAGAGGGAGGGAGATGGAGGGAAAGAGAGAGGGAGGGAGATGGAGGAGGGAAAGAGAGAGGGAGGGAGATGGAGGGAAAGAGAGAGGGAGGGAGATGGAGGGAAAGAGAGAGGGAGGGAGATGGAGGGAAAGAGAGAGGGAGGGAGATGGAGGGAAAGAGAGAGGGAGGGAGATGGAGGGAAAGAGAGAGGGAGGGAGATGGAGGAGGGAAAGAGAGAGGGAGGGAGATGGAGGGAAAGAGAGAGGGAGGGAGATGGAGGGAAAGAGAGAGGGAGGGAGATGGAGGGGGAAAGAGAGAGGGAGGGAGATGGAGGGAAAGAGAGAGGGAGGGAGATGAGGGAAAGAGAGAGGGAGGGAGATGGAGGGAAAGAGAGAGGGAGGGAGATGGAGGGGGAAAGAGAGAGGGAGGGAGATGGAGAGGAGGGAGAGAGAGGGAGGGAGATGGAGGGAAAGAGAGAGGGAGGGAGATGGAGGGGGAAAGAGAGAGGGAGGGAGATGGAGGGGGAAAGAGAGAGGGAGGGAGATGGAGGGAAAGAGAGAGGGAGGGAGATGGAGGGAAAGAGAGAGGGAGGGAGATGGAGGGAAAGAGAGAGGGAGGGAGATGGAGGGAAAGAGAGAGGGAGGGAGATGGAGGGAAAGAGAGAGGGAGGGAGATGGAGGAGGGAAAGAGAGAGGGAGGGAGATGGAGGAGGGAAAGAGAGAGGGAGGGAGATGGAGGGAAAGAGAGAGGGAGGGAGATGGAGGGAAAGAGAGAGGGAGGGAGATGGAGGGAAAGAGAGAGGGAGGGAGATGGAGGAGGGAAAGAGAGAGGGAGGGAGATGGAGGAGGGAAAGAGAGAGGGAGGGAGATGGAGGGAAAGAGAGAGGGAGGGAGATGGAGGGAAAGAGAGAGGGAGGGAGATGGAGGGAAAGAGAGAGGGAGGGAGATGGAGGAGGGAAAAGGAGAGGGAGGGAGATGGAGGAGGGAAAGAGAGAGGGAGGGAGATGGAGGGAAAGAGAGAGGGAGGGAGATGGAGGGAAAGAGAGAGGGAGGGAGATGGAGGGAAAGAGAGAGGGAGGGAGATGGAGGGAAAGAGAGAGGGAGGGAGATGGAGGGAAAGAGAGAGGGAGGGAGATGGAGGGAAAGAGAGAGGGAGGGAGATGGAGGGAGAGAGAGGGAGGGAGATGGAGGGAAAGAGAGAGGGAGGGAGATGGAGGGAAAGAGAGAGGGAGGGAGATGGAGGGAAAGAGAGAGGGAGGGAGATGGAGGGAAAGAGAGAGGGAGGGAGATGGAGGAGGGAAAGAGAGAGGGAGGGAGATGGAGGGAAAGAGAGAGGGAGGGAGATGGAGGGAAAGAGAGAGGGGAGGGAGATGGAGGAGGGAAGAGAGAGGGAGGGAGATGGAGGGAAAGAGAGAGGGAGGGAGATGGAGGGAAAGAGAGAGGGAGGGAGATGGAGGGAAAGAGAGAGGGAGGGAGATGGAGGAGGGAAGAGAGAGGGAGGGAGATGGAGGGAAAGAGAGAGGGAGGGAGATGGAGGAGGGAAAGAGAGAGGGAGGGAGATGGAGGAGGGAAAGAGAGAGGGAGGGAGATGGAGGAGGGAAAGAGAGAGGGAGGGAGATGGAGGGAAAGAGAGAGGGAGGGAGATGGAGGGAAAGAGAGAGGGAGGGAGATGGAGGAGGGAAAGAGAGAGGGAGGGAGATGGAGGAGGGAAAGAGAGAGGGAGGGAGATGGAGGGGGAAAGAGAGAGGGAGGGAGATGGAGGAGGGAAAGAGAGAGGGAGGGAGATGGAGGAGGGAAAGAGAGAGGGAGGGAGATGGAGGAGGGAAAGAGAGAGGGAGGGAGATGGAGGAGGGAAAGAGAGAGGGAGGGAGATGGAGGAGGGAAAGAGAGAGGGAGGGAGATGGAGGGAAAGAGAGAGGGAGGGAGATGGAGGGAAAGAGAGAGGGAGGGAGATGGAGGGAAAGAGAGAGGGAGGGAGATGGAGGGAAAGAGAGAGGGAGGGAGATGGAGGGAAAGAGAGAGGGAGGGAGATGGAGGGAAAGAGAGAGGGAGGGAGATGGAGGGAAAGAGAGAGGGAGGGAGATGGAGGGAAAGAGAGAGGGAGGGAGATGGAGGGAAAGAGAGAGGGAGGGAGATGGAGGAGGGAAAGAGAGAGGGAGGGAGATGGAGGAGGGAAAGAGAGAGGGAGGGAGATGGAGGGAAAGAGAGAGGGAGGGAGATGGAGGAGGGAAAGAGAGAGGGAGGGAGATGGAGGGAAAGAGAGAGGGAGGGAGATGGAGGGAAAGGGAGAGGGAGGGAGATGGAGGGAAAGAGAGAGAGGGAGGGAGATGGAGGGAAAGAGAGAGGGAGGGAGATGGAGGGAAAGAGAGAGGGAGGGAGATGGAGGAGGGAAAGAGAGAGGGAGGGAGATGGAGGAGGGAAAGAGAGAGGGAGGGAGATGGAGGAGGGAAAGAGAGAGGGAGGGAGATGGAGGAGGGAAAGAGAGAGGGAGGGAGATGGAGGAGGGAAAGAGAGAGGGAGGGAGATGGAGGAGGGAAAGAGAGAGGGAGGGAGATGGAGGAGGGAAAGAGAGAGGGAGGGAGATGGAGGAGGGAAAGAGAGAGGGAGGGAGATGGAGGAGGGAAAGAGAGAGGGAGGGAGATGGAGGAGGGAAAGAGAGAGGGAGGGAGATGGAGGGAAAGAGAGAGGGAGGGAGATGGAGGGAAAGAGAGAGGGAGGGAGATGGAGGGAAAGAGAGAGGGAGGGAGATGGAGGGAAAGAGAGAGGGAGGGAGATGGAGGGAAAGAGAGAGGGAGGGAGATGGAGGGAAAGAGAGAGGGAGGGAGATGGAGGGAAGAGAGAGGGAGGGAGATGGAGGGAAAGAGAGAGGGAGGGAGATGGAGGGAAAGAGAGAGGGAGGGAGATGGAGGGAAAGAGAGAGGGAGGGAGATGGAGGGAAAGAGAGAGGGAGGGAGATGGAGGAGGGAAAGAGAGAGGGAGGGAGATGGAGGAGGGAAAGAGAGAGGGAGGGAGATGGAGGGAAAGAGAGAGGGAGGGAGATGGAGGGAAAGAGAGAGGGAGGGAGATGGAGGAGGGAAAGAGAGAGGGAGGGAGATGGAGGAGGGAAAGAGAGAGGGAGGGAGATGGAGGGAAAGAGTGAGGGAGGGAGATGGAGGAGGGAAAGAGAGAGGGAGGGAGATGGAGGGAAAGAGAGAGGGAGGGAGATGGAGGGAAAGAGAGAGGGAGGGAGATGGAGGAGGGAAAGAGAGAGGGAGGGAGATGGAGGGAAAGAGAGAGGGAGGGAGATGGAGGAGGGAGAGAGAGAGGGAGATGGAGGGAGAGAGAGGGAGGGAGATGGAGGGAAAGAGAGAGGGAGGGAGATGGAGGAGGGAAAGAGAGAGGGAGGGAGATGGAGGAGGGAAAGAGAGAGGGAGGGAGATGGAGGGAAAGAGAGAGGGAGGGAGATGGAGGGAAAGAGAGAGGGAGGGAGATGGAGGGAAAGAGAGAGGGAGGGAGATGGAGGGAAAGAGAGAGGGAGGGAGATGGAGGGAAAGAGAGAGGGAGGGAGATGGAGGGAAAGAGAGAGGGAGGGAGATGGAGGGAAAGAGAGAGGGAGGGAGATGGAGGGAAAGAGAGAGGGAGGGAGATGGAGGGAAAGAGAGAGGGAGGGAGATGGAGGGAAAGAGAGAGGGAGGGAGATGGAGGGAAAGAGAGAGGGAGGGAGATGGAGGGAAAGAGAGAGGGAGGGAGATGGAGGGAAAGAGAGAGGGAGGGAGATGGAGGGAAAGAGAGAGGGAGGGAGATGGAGGGAAAGAGAGAGGGAGGGAGATGGAGGAGGGAAAGAGAGAGGGAGGGAGATGGAGGGAAAGAGAGAGGGAGGGAGATGGAGGAGGGAAAGAGAGAGGGAGGGAGATGGAGGGAAAGAGAGAGGGAGGGAGATGGAGGGAAAGAGAGAGGGAGGGAGATGGAGGGAAAGAGAGAGGGAGGGAGATGGAGGGAAAGAGAGAGGGAGGGAGATGGAGGGAAAGAGAGAGGGAGGGAGATGGAGGGAAAGAGAGAGGGAGGGAGATGGAGGAGGGAAAGAGAGAGGGAGGGAGATGGAGGGAAAGAGAGAGGGAGGGAGATGGAGGGAAAGAGAGAGGGAGGGAGATGGAGGAGGGAAAGAGAGAGGGAGGGAGATGGAGGAGGGAAAGAGAGAGGGAGGGAGATGGAGGGAAAGAGAGAGGGAGGGAGATGGAGGGAAAGAGAGAGGGAGGGAGATGGAGGGAAAGAGAGAGGGAGGGAGATGGAGGGAAAGAGAGAGGGAGGGAGATGGAGGGAAAGAGAGAGGGAGGGAGATGGAGGAGGGAAAGAGAGAGGGAGGAAGATGGAGGGAAAGAGAGAGGGAGGGAGATGGAGGAGGGAAAGAGAGAGGGAGGGAGATGGAGGAGGGAAAGAGAGAGGGAGGGAGATGGAGGGAAAGAGAGAGGGAGGGAGATGGAGGAGGGAAAGAGAGAGGGAGGGAGATGGAGGGAAAGAGAGAGGGAGGGAGATGGAGGAGGGGAAGAGGGAGGGAGATGGAGGAGGGAAAGAGAGAGGGAGGGAGATGGAGGAGGGAAAGAGAGGGAGGGAGATGGAGGGAAAGAGAGAGGGAGGGAGATGGAGGAGGGAAAGAGAGAGGGAGGGAGATGGAGGAGGGAAAGAGAGAGGGAGGGAGATGGAGGAGGGGAAGAGGGAGGGAGATGGAGGAGGGAAAGAGAGAGGGAGGGAGAGGAGGAGAGAGGGAGGGAGGAGGGAAAGTGGGGAGGGAGAGGAGGGGAAGAGGGAGGGAGATGGAGGAGGGGAAGGAGGGAGGGAGATGGAGGAGGGGAAGAGAGAGGGAGGGAGATGGAGGAGGGGAAGAGGGAGGGAGATGGAGGAGGGAAAGTGTGAGGGAGGGAGATGGAGGAGGGGAAGAGGGAGGGAGATGGAGGAGGGAAAGTGTGAGGGAGGGAGATGGAGGAGGGGAAGAGGGAGGGAGATGGAGGAGGGGAAGTGTGAGGGAGGGAGATGGAGGAGGGGAAGAGGGAGGTGGGAAGTGATGGGGGGAGAGGAGAGCGACAGAGGGAGAGAGAGGGGAGAATAAGGGGGAAGAGAGGAGGGAAGGGGGCAGTGGGTGGGAGGGAGGAGAGTCGGGGGAATGGGAGGGGGGTGTGGGGAGAGTGAGACGGTGCGGGGAAAGAGGAAGGAGAGAGGAAACGGGGCGAGCACGGAGAGTGAGGCAAAGGGAAACTAGAGGGAGGGTGAGGGGAAATGGAAGAGGGGGAGAGGATTAAAGTGGACGAGGCTGGAGTGGGGGCGCGGAGAAGATGATTCACGATTCTCTCATTCCCAGTTGCCCCCACCCACCCCATTCCTCGCGCCTGCTAGCCTTGTGTCCCAAATTCCCTCTCTCTTTCCTTCCTCCATCTCCCCCCCTCCCCCGCTTTCTATTCCCAACGGTCTCTTCCCATTCCCAAGGTCCGTCTGCCGCCCCTCAGACGCCCCACCCCGCTCGGGCTCGTATCCGCCGCGTTCCCAATTGACCTCCCCCCCCCCCCATTGCCCCAACATCCCGCCCCCGCCGTCCCAAAGTCGGTGCCCCACTCCCAACGAATTCCCATCCCCAGTGCCCTTCATGGAGACTGCCTTCGGTACCGGGGGCGCGGTATTGCCTTCTGCCCCGTATATATTGTCAGGGGTTTCTTCTTTAATGTTACTGCGTAGTCTAATCGAAATGGCTCCTCTGTTATGTTAACTGCTGAGAAAGTCCTCCCGCCAGCAGTTCGTTTGGGTTATGTTATTGATAAGAGGGCGAACGACCCAATTGGGATAGATGCTCATCAGCCCAGGCAGCATCTCTCGGAAGAGGTGACCCTGACGTCCTGACGAAGGGTCTCGGCCCGAAACGTCGACTGTACCTCTTCCTGGAGATGCTGCCTGGCCTGCTGCGTTCACCAGCAACTTTGATGTGTGTTGCTTGAACTCCCAGCGTCTGCAGAGTTCCTGTTGTTTGGGATCGATGTTATTCTTTCTAGTGCGTCTGTAAGTTATTGTCATGCGCGGGTTTTTTTTTTTTTGGAGGTGGGTGGGGGGGGAGAAGGCGCGACAGAGGATGGACAAGGCGCTGTGATCCGGCGAACGGGGTCGGGCCCCCAGCGGGAGGCCGAGGTCCGGGGCCTCCGGCGGGGAGAGGAGACGGAGACGGACCCGTGTGGAGCGTCTGGTCGACCGCCGTGGTTGGGCGAGGTGGTCCGAGGGGATCGAATGGTGAAGGAGGAGGGTCCTGAGCTCCAACTGTTTGTGCACGAAGAGATTGAACTTTGATAAGTATGGCCCCTTTTCATTTCCATTTATATTTTATTCTCTATTAATTATCTAGTTCCAACAAAAATCTATAAAGTGTAATTCACTTAATCGTATATGGTGTGTTATCTGTTATTTGGTGGGGTATATCACACAGCATCCACATAGAACAGTTACAGCACGGAAACAGGCCATCTCGGCCCTTCTAGTCCGTGCTGAACGATGATTATCTCTGTCTCTTTCTGTTCACCCCCTCCCCCTCTGTCTCTCAATCTGTCTCCCACTCTGTCTGTCTCCCTCTCTCTGTCTCCCTCTCTCTGTCTCCCTCTCTGTCTCCCTCTCTGTCTCCCTCTCTCTGTCTCCCTCTCTCTGTCTCCCTCTGTCTCCCTCTCTCTGTCTCCCTCTCTGTCTCCCTCTCTCTGTCTCCCTCTCTCTGTATCCCTCTCTGTCTCCCTCTCTCTGTCTCCCTCTCTGTCTCCCTCTCTGTCTGTCTCCCTCTCTCTGTCTCCCTCTCTCTGTCTCCCTCTCTGTCTCCCTCTCTGTCTGTCTCCCTCTCTCTGTCTCCCTCTCTGTCTCCCTCTCTGTCTCCCTCTCTGTCTGTCTCCCTCTCTCTGTCTCCCTCTCTCTGTCTCCCTCTCTGTCTCCCTCTCTCTGTCTCTCTCTCTCTCTTCTCTGTCTCTCTGAATCTCTTTCTCTTCATCCCTTCCTCCTTTGCTCTGTCAGTCTCTTTCTCCCTCTCTCTGATTTTCTCTCTCTCTTTGTCTTTCTGAATCTCTCTCTCTCTGTTTTCTCTCTCTCTCTTTCTCTCCCTCTGTCCTCTCTGATTTTGTCTCTTGCTGAATCTCTCTCTCTGTTTTCTCTCCCTCTCTCTCGCTCTGTCCCCTCTGTGTTTCTCTGTCTCTCTGAATCTCTGTCTCTCTAAATCTCTCTCTCTCTCTGTTCATCCCTTCTTCCTCTGTTCTCAGTCTCTATCCCCCTCTCTCTGTTTTCTCTCTCTCTCTCTGTTCATCCCTTCTTCCTCTGTTCTCAGTCTGTATCCCCCTCTCTCTGTTTTCTCTCTCTCTCTCTGTCCCCTCTGATTTTCTCTCTCTCTCTTCTCTGTCCTTCTGAATCTCTCTCTCTCTGTTTTTTCTCTCTCTCTCTCTCTGTCCTCTCTGATTTTCTCTCTCTCTTTGTCTTTCTGAATCTCTCTCTCTCTGTTTTCTCTCTCTCTCTCTTTCTCTCCCTCTGTCCTCTCTGATTTTCTCTCTTGCTGAATCTCTCTCTGTTTTCTCTCCCTCTCTCTCGCTCTGTCCTCTCTGTGTTTCTCTGTCTCTCTGAATCTCTGTCTCTCTAAATCTCTCTCTCTCTCTGTTCATCCCTTCTTCCTCTGTTCTCAGTCTGTATCCCCCTCTCTCTGTTTTCTCTCTCTCTCTCTCTGTCCCCTCTGATTTTCTCTCTCTCTCTTCTCTGTCCTTCTGAATCTCTCTCTCTCTGTTTTTTCTCTCTCTCTCTCTCTCTGTCCTCTCTGATTTTCTCTCTCTCTTTGTCTTTCTGAATCTCTCTCTCTCTGTTTTCTCTCTCTCTCTCTCTGTCCTCTCTGATTTTCTCTCTCTCCTTGTCTCTCTGAATCTCTCTCTCTCTGTTTTTTTTCTCTCTCTCTCTCTCTCTGTCCTCTCTGATTTTCTCTCTCTCTTTGTCTTTCTGAATCTCTCTCTCTCTGTTTTCTCTCTCTCTCTCTCTGTCCTCTCTGATTTTCTCTCTCTCTTTGTCTCTCTGAATCTCTCTCTCTCTGTTTTCTCTCTCTCTCTCTTTCTCTCCCTCTGTCCTCTCTGATTTTCTCTCTTGCTGAATCTCTCTCTCTGTTTTCTCTCCCTCTCTCTCGCTCTGTCCCCTCTGTGTTTCTCTGTCTCTCTGAATCTCTGTCTCTCTAAATCTCTCTCTCTCTCTGTTCATCCCTTCTTCCTCTGTTCTCAGTCTCTATCACCCTCTCTCTGTTTTCTCTCTCTCTCTCTGTCCCCTCTGATTTTCTCTCTCTCTCTTCTCTGTCCTTCTGAATCTCTCTCTCTCTGTTTTTTCTCTCTCTCTCTCTCTGTCCTCTCTGATTTTCTCTCTCTCTTTGTCTTTCTGAATCTCTCTCTCTCTGTTTTCTCTCTCTCTTTCTCTCCCTCTGTCCTCTCTGATTTTCTCTCTTGCTGAATCTCTCTCTGTTTTCTCTCCCTCTCTCTCGCTCTGTCCTCTCTGTGTTTCTGTCTCTCTGAATCTCTGTCTCTCTAAATCTCTCTCTCTCTCTGTTCATCCCTTCTTCCTCTGTTCTCAGTCTCTATCCCCCTCTCTCTGTTTTCTCTCTCTCTCTCTGTCCCCTCTGATTTTCTCTCTCTCTCTTCTCTGTCCTTCTGAATCTCTCTCTCTCTCTGTTCATCCCTTCTTCCTCTGTTCTCAGTCTCTATCCCCCTCTCTCTGTTTTCTCTCTCTCTCTCTGTCCCCTCTGATTTTCTCTCTCTCTCTTCTCTGTCCTTCTGAATCTCTCTCTCTCTGTTTTTTCTCTCTCTCTCTCTCTGTCCTCTCTGATTTTCTCTCTCTCTTTGTCTCTCTGAATCTCTCTCTCTCTGTTTTTTCTCTCTCTCTCTCTGTCCTCTCTGATTTTCTCTCTCTCTTTGTCTCTCTGAATCTCTCTCTCTCTGTTTTCTCTCTCTCTCTCTTTCTCTCCCTCTGTCCTCTCTGATTTTCTCTCTTGCTGAATCTCTCTCTCTGTTTTCTCTCCCTCTCTCTCGCTCTGTCCCCTCTGTGTTTCTCTGTCTCTCTGAATCTCTGTCTCTCTAAATCTCTCTCTCTCTCTGTTCATCCCTTCTTCCTCTGTTCTCAGTCTCTATCCCCCTCTCTCTGTTTTCTCTCTCTCTCTCTGTCCCCTCTGATTTTCTCTCTCTCTCTTCTCTGTCCTTCTGAATCTCTCTCTCTCTGTTTTTTCTCTCTCTCTCTCTCTGTCCTCTCTGATTTTCTCTCTCTTTGTCTTTCTGAATCTCTCTCTCTCTGTTTTCTCTCTCTCTCTTTCTCTCCCTCTGTCCTCTCTGATTTTCTCTCTTGCTGAATCTCTCTCTGTTTTCTCTCCCTCTCTCTCGCTCTGTCCTCTCTGTGTTTCTCTGTCTCTCTGAATCTCTGTCTCTCTAAATCTCTCTCTCTCTCTGTTCATCCCTTCTTCCTCTGTTCTCAGTCTGTATCCCCCTCTCTCTGTTTTCTCTCTCTCTCTCTCCGTCCCCTCTGATTTTCTCTCTCTCTCTTCTCTGTCCTTCTGAATCTCTCTCTCTCTGTTTTTTTTCTCTCTCTCTCTCTCTGTCCTCTCTGATTTTCTCTCTCTCTTTGTCTTTCTGAATCTCTCTCTCTCTGTTTTCTCTCTCTCTCTTTCTCTCCCTCTGTCCTCTCTGATTTTCTCTCTCTCTTTTCTCTCTCGCTGAATCTCTCTCTGTTTTCTCTCCCTCTCTCTCGCTCTGTCCCCTGTGTTTCTCTGTCTCTCTGAATCTCTCTCTCTCTCACTCTCTCTCTGTTCATCCCTTCTTCCTCTGTTCTCAGTCTTTGTCTCCCTCTCTCTGTCCCCTCTGATTTTCTCTCTCTTTTTTCTGTCTCTCTCTGTCCCCTCTGATTTTCTCTGTCTTCTCTGTCTTTCTGAATCCCTCTCTCTCTCAGTTTTCTCTCCCTCTCTCTCTCTGTCCCCACTGTGTTCCTCTGTCTCTCTGAATCTCTCTCTCTCTCACTCTCTCTCTGTTCATCCCTTCTTCCTCTGTTCTCAGTCTCTGCCTCCCTCTCTCTGTTTTCTCTCTCCCTCCCTCTCTCTCCCTCTGTTTGTCTCACTCTGTCTCCCTGCTTCTCTCTCTCCCTCTCTTTTCTCTGTCTCTCTGAATCTCTCTTTCTATTCATCCCTTCCTCCTCTGCTCTGTCAGTCTCTGTCTCCCTCTCTCTGTTTTCTCTCTCTCTCTCTCTCTGTCCTCTCTGATTTTCTCTCTTGCTGAATCTCTCTCTCTCTGTTTTCTCTCCCTCTCTCTCGCTCTGTCCCCTGTGTTTCTCTGTCTCTCTGAATCTCTCTCTCTCTCTGTTCATCCCTTCTTCCTCTGTTCTCAGTCTTTGTCTCCCTCTCTCTGTCCTCTCTGATTTTCTCTCTCTTTTTACTGTCTCTCTCTGTCCCCTCTGATTTTCTCTCTCTCTCTTCTGTCTTTCTGAAGCTCTCTCTCTCTTCTCTGTCTCTCTCTGAATCTCTCTCTCTGTCTCCTCTGATTTTGTCTCTCTGAATCTCTCTCTCTCTGTCCTCTCTTATTTTCTCTCTCTCTGAATCTCTCTCTCTCTCTCTCTCTCTCTGTCCGTCTCTCACTCCCTCTCCCCGCACCGACACTTCCCCGGGCCCCTGGGGAATGTCTGTTACACAACACATTTCCTTCCGCTTCCTGAGCTCCTTCAACAGCCGCGTCAGCACCGAGGGAGGGAGGAGGGAGAGGGTGAGGCGAGACGGGGTGGAGAGAGAGAGGGGGGACGGAGGGGCTGAGGGGAGACGGCATGAGGGAGACAGAGAGCGGGGCGGGAGAGGGGCCAGAAGGGGGCTGAGAGATGGGAGAGAGGGGGAAGAGGGAGAGAGGGGGGAGAGAGGGGGGAGAGAGGGGGGAGTGAGGGAAGCGGAGGGAGAGATGAGGGGAGAGAAAAGGAGGGAGAGAAGGGGAGAAAGAGGGAGGCGAAGGAGTGGGAGAGAGAGATTGGGAGGGGTGATGTTGACGTGTGCACACACCCTCAAACAGACTCGTAAACACTGGGATCTCGACCTTCGGAATATTACCATGCTGATAGTTTGCCCCTCCGCCCTCTCCCTCCTCCTACCTCCTCCCCTCCCTCCCTCCTCCTTCCTCCCCTCCCTCCCTCCTCCCACCTCCTCCCCTCCCTCCCTCCTCCTTCCTCCCCTCCCTCCCTCCTCCCACCTCCTCCCCTCCCTCCATCCTCCCACCACCTCCCCTCCCTCCCTCCTCCTTCCTCCCCTCCCTCCCTCCTCCCACCTCCTCCCCTCCCTCCCTCCTCCTTCCTCCCCTCCCTCCCTCCTCCCACCTCCTCCCCTCCCTCCATCCTCCCACCACCTCCCCTCCCTCCCTCCTCCTTCCTCCCCTCCCTCCCTCCTCCTTCCTCCCCTCCCTCCCTCCTCCCACCTCCTCCCCTCCCTCCCTCCTTCCACCTCCTCCCCTCCCTCCCTCCTCCCACCTCCTCCCCTCCCTCCCTCCTTCCACCTCCTCCCCTCCCTCCCTCCTCCCACCTCTTCCCCTCCCTCCCTCCTCCTTCCTCCCCTCCCTCCTCCCCTCCCTCCCTCCTCCCAACTCCTCCCCTCCCTCCATCCTCCTTCCTCCCCTCCCTCCCTCCTCCTTCCTCCCCTCAATCCCTCCTCCTTCCTCCCCTCCCTCCTTCCTCCCCTCCCTCTCTCCTTCCACCTCCTCCCCTCCCTCCATCCTCCTTCCTCCCCTCCCTCCCTCCTCCTTCCTCCCCTCAATCCCTCCTCCTTCCTCCCCTCCCTCCCTCCTCCCCTCCCTCCCTCCTCCCACCTCCTCCCCTCCCTCCATCCTCCTTCCTCCCCTCCCTCCATCCTTCCACCTCCTCCCCTCCCTCCATCCTCCCACCACCTCCCCTCCCTCCCTCCTCCTTCCTCCCCTCCCTCCCTCCTCCCACCTCCTCCCCTCCCTCCCTCCTCCGTCCTCCCCTCCCTCCCTCCTCCCACCTCCTCCCCTCCCTTCATCCTCCCACCTCCTCCCCTCCCTCCCTCCTCCTTCCTCCCCTCCCTCCCTCCTCCCACCTCCGCCCCTCCCTCCTTCCTCCTTCCTCCCCTCCCTCCCTCCTTCCACCTCCGCCCCTCCCTCCCTCCTCCTTCCTCCCCTCCCTCCCTCCTTCCACCTCCGCCCCTCCCTCCTTCCTCCTTCCTCCCCTCCCTCCCTCCGCCTTCCTCCCCTCCCTCCCTCCTTCCACCTCCTCCCCTCCCTCCCTCCTCCTTCCTCCCCTCCCTCCCTCCTTCCACCTCCTCCCCTCCCACCCTCCTCCTTCCTCCCCTCCCTCCCTCCTTCCACCTCCTCCCCTCCCTCCCTCCTCCCACCTCCTCCCCTCCCTCCCTCCTTCCACCTCCTCCCCTCCCTCCCTCCTTCCTCCCCTCCCTCTCTCCTCCTTCCTCCCCTCCCTGCATCCTTCCACCTCCTCCCCTCCCTCCCTCCTCCCACCTCTTCCCCTCCCTCCCTCCTCCTTCCTCCCCTCCCTCCCTCCTCCCACCTCCTCCCCTCCCTCTCTCCTTCCACCTCCTCCCCTCCCTCCATCCTCCTTCCTCCCCTCCCTCCCTCCTCCTTCCTCCCCTCAATCCCTCCTCCTTCCTCCCCTCCCTCCCTCCTCCCCTCCCTCCCTCCTTCCACCTCCTCCCCTCCCTCCATCCTCCTTCCTCCCCTCCCTCCCTCCTCCCACCTCCTCCCCTCCCTCCCTCCTTCCACCTCCTCCCCTCCCTCCCTCCTCCCACTCCTCCCCTCCCTCCATCCTCCCACCTCCTCCCCTCCCTCCCTCCTTCCACCTCCTCCCCTCCCTCCCACCTCCTTCCTCCCCTCCCTCCCTCCCTCCTCCCACCTCCTCCCCTCCCTCCCTCCTTCCACCTCCTCCCCTCCCTCCCACCTCCTTCCTCCCCTCCCTCCCTCCTCCTCCCCTCCCTCCCTCCTCCTTCCTCCCCTCCCTCCCTCCTTCCACCTCCTCCTCCCCTCCCTCCCTCCTCCTTCCTCCCCTCCCTCCCTCCTTCCACCTCCTCCCCTCAATCCCTCCTCCTTCCTCCCCTCCCTCCCTCCTCCCACCTCCTCCCTCCCTCCTCCTTCCTCCCCTCCCTCCCTCCTCCTTCCTCCCCTCCCTCCCTCCTCCTTCCTCCCCACCCTCCATCCTCCTTCCTCCCCTCCCTCCATCCTCCTTCCTCCCCTCCCTCCCTCCTCCCACCTCCTCCCCTCCCTCCATCCTCCCACCTCCTCCCCTCTCTCCCTCCTTCCACCTCCTCCCCTCCCTCCCTCCTCCCACCTCCTCCCCTCCCTCCCTCCTCCTTCCTCCCCTCCCTCCCTCCTCCTTCCTCCCCTCCCTCTCTCCTCCCACTTCCTCCCCTCCCACCTCCTCCCCTCCCTCCCTCCTTCCACCTCCTCCCCTCCCTCCCACCTCCTCCCCTCCCTCCCTCCTTCCACCTCCTCCCCTCCCTCCCTCCTCCTTCCTCCCCGCCCTTCCCGCAGTCGGCCACGAGTAGTTCTGCGTGTGGGGAGGGTGGGTGATTTGCAGGTCGTGAAGCCCGGGCACGTACCGGCGCTCCCTCCCGCCGATGAGGGATCCCCCCTACCGCCCCAGCTGGAAGCTCGGGGTCCGGGAAGAGAACAGCGAGCGGAGGCCGGGCCCCAGCACCGCTACCGTAATCCTCCTGGCGGAGGGGCCCGCGGGAGGGAGGGAGATGGAGGGAGCGGGGGGGAGGGAGACGGAGGGAGCGGGAGGGAGGGACGGAGAGAAGGAGGTGGGGGAGGAGAAGGGAGGGAGAGAGGGTGGGGGGGAAACGGAGTGAGAAGGAGGGAGGGAGGTTGAGGGCGTGATCAGAGGTGGTGAGGAGGGTGAGGTTAGGGGGAGGGGGGAGAGCCTCAGCCCCTCCCCTCCCGTTCACGTGGAGATCCCTCCCTCCGTCCTGAACACTGGCACGTTGCCCCCCCCCACCCCGCTCCGCTCTCTGCCCCGTGCCCGGGGCGGTCTGCCCTTCCCTCCCGCCCGGACTTTGGGGAGCTCCCTCCCCCTCGCCCACAGCCGAGGAGCTCTCTCGCACTCTGCCATACCGGCGGGTCTGGCTCCCTCGAGGACCACGCTGCCTCCCTCCCGCACCCGGGGAGATCCCTCCAACTCCCCTACACCCGGGAAATCTCCGTCCCTCTCTCCCGTACCCGGGGGATCTCCCTCCCTCACTCTCCCGTACCCGGGGAGATCCCTCCAACTCCCCTACACCCGGGGAATCTCCCTCCCTCACTCTCCCATACCCGGGGGAGATCCCTCCCTCTACCCTGCACCCGGGGAATCTCCCTCCCTCACTCTCCCGTACCCGGGGAGATCCCTCCAACTCCCCTACACACGGGGAATCTCCCTCCCTCACTCTCCCGTACCCGGGGGAGATCCCTCCCTCTCACTCGTACCCAGGGAATCTCCCTCCCTCACTCTCCCGTACCCGGGGGAGATCCCTCCCTCTCACTCGCACCCGGAGAATCTCCCTCCCTCACTCTCCGGTACCCGGGGGCGATCCCTCCCTCTCACTCGCACCCGGGGAATCTCCCTCCCTCACTCTCCCGTACCCGGGGGAGATCCCTCCCTCTCACTCGCACCTGGGGAATCTCCCTCCCTCACTCTCCCATACCCGGGGGAGATCCCTCCCTCTCACTCGCACCCGGGGAATCTCCCTCCCTCACTCTCCCGTACCCGGGGGAGATTCCTCCCTCTACTCTGCACCAGGGGAATCTCCCTCCCTCACTCTCCCGTACCCGGAGGAGATCCCTCCCTCCCTCCCGCACCTGGAGGAGATCCCTCCCGCTCCCCTGCACCTGGGGAATCTCCCTCCGTCTCTCCCGTACCCGGGGGAGATCCCTCCCTCTCACTCGCACCCGGGGAATCTCCCTCCCTCACTCTCCCGTACCCGGAGGAGATCCCTCCCTCCCTCCCGCACCTGGAGGAGATCCCTCCCGCTCCCCTGCACCTGGGGAATCTCCCTCCGTCTCTCCCGTACCCGGGGGAGATCCCTCCCTCTCACTCGCACCCGGGGAATCTCCCTCCCTCACTCTCCCGTACCCGGGGGAGATCCATATCTCTCACTCGCACCCGGGGAATCTCCCTCCCTCACTCTCCCGTACCGGGGGAGATCCCTCCCTCTCACTTGCACCCGGGGAATCTCCCTCCCTCACTCTGCCGTACCCGGGGGAGATCCCTCCCTCCCTCCCGCACCTGGAGGAGATCCCTCCCTCTACCCTGCACGCAGGGAATCTCCCTCCGTCTCTCCCGTACCCGGGGGAGATCCCTCCCTCTCACTCGCACCCGGGGAATCTCCCTCCCTCACTCTCCCGTACCCGGGGGAGATCCATATCTCTCACTCGCACCCGGGGAATCTCCCTCCCTCACACTCCCGTACCCGGGGGAGATCCCTCCCTCTCACTCGCACCCAGGGAATCTCCCTCCCTCACTCTCCCGTACCGGGGGAGATCCCTCCCTCTCACTTGCACCCGGGGAATCTCCCTCCCTCACTCTGCCGTACCCGGGGGAGATCCCTCCCTCCCTCCCGCACCTGGAGGAGATCCCTCCCGCTCCCCTGCACCCGGGGAATCTCCCTCCGTCTCTCCCGTACCCGGGGGAGATCCCTCCCTCTCACTCGCACCCGGGGAATCTCCCTCCCTCACTCTCCCGTACCCGGGGGAGATCCCTCCCTCTCACTCGCACCCGGGGAATCTCCCTCCCTCACTCTCCCGTACCCGGGGGAGATCCCTCCCTCTCACTCGCACCCGGGGAATCTCCCTCCCTCACTCTCCCGTACCCGGAGGAGATCCCTCCCTCTCACTCGCACCCGGGGAATCTTCCTCCCTCACTCTCCCGTACCCGGGGGAGATCCCTCCCTCTACTCTGCACCCAGGGAATCTCCCTCCCTCACTCTCCCGTACCCGGGGGAGATCCCTCCCTCTCACTCGTACCCGGGGAATCTCCCTCCCTCACTCTCCCGTACACGGGGGAGATCCCTCCCTCTCACTCGCACCCGGGGAATCTCCCTCCCTCACTCTCCCATACCCGGGGGAGATCCCTCCCTCTCACTCGACCCGGGGAATCTCCCTCCCTCACTCTCCCGTACCCGGGGGAGATCCCTCCCTCTCACTCGTACCCGGGGAATCTCCCTCCCTCACTCTCCCGTACACGGGGGAGATCCCTCCCTCTCACTCGCACCCGGGGAATCTCCCTCCCTCACTCTCCCATACCCGGGGGAGATCCCTCCCTCTCACTCAACCCGGGGAATCTCCCTCCCTCACTCTCCCGTACCCGGGGGAGATCCCTCCCTCTCACTCGCACCCGGGGAATCTCCCTCCCTCACTCTCCCGTACCCGGGGGAGATCCATATCTCTCACTCGCACCCGGGGAATCTCCCTCCCTCACACTCCCGTACCCGGGGGAGATCCCTCCCTCTCACTCGCACCCAGGGAATCTCCCTCCCTCACTCTCCCGTACCGGGGGAGATCCCTCCCTCTCACTTGCACCCGGGGAATCTCCCTCCCTCACTCTGCCATACCCGGGGGAGATCCCTCCCGCTCCCCTGCACCCGGGGAATCTCCCTCCGTCTCTCCCGTACCCGGGGGAGATCCCTCCCTCTCACTCGCACCCGGGGAATCTCCCTCCCTCACTCTCCCGTACCCGGGGGAGATCCCTCCCTCTACTCTGCACCCAGGGAATCTCCCTCCCTCACTCTCCCGTACCCGGGGGAGATCCCTCCCTCTCACTCGCACCCGGGGAATCTCCCTCCCTCACTCTCCTGTACCCGGGGGAGATCCCTCCCTCTCACTCGCACCCGGGGAATCTCCCTCCCTCACTCTCCCGTACCCGGGGGAGATCCCTCCCTCTCACTCGCACCCGGGGAATCTCCCTCCCTCACTCTCCCGTACCCGGGGGAGATCCCTCCCTCTCACTCGCACCCGGGGAATCTCCCTCCCTCTCACTCGCACGCGGGGAATCTCGCTCCCTCACTCTGTCGTACCCGGGGGAGATCCCTCCCTCTCACTCGCACCCGGGGAATCTCCCTCCCTCTCACTCGCACCCAGGGAATCTCCCTCCCTCACTCTCCCGTACCCGGGGGAGATCCCTCCCTCTCACTCGCACCCGGGGAATCTCCCTCCCTCACTCTCCCGTACCCGGGGGAGATCCCTCCCTCTCACTCGCACCCGGGGAATCTCCCTCCCTCTCACTCGCACGCGGGGAATCTCGCTCCCTCACTCTGTCGTACCCGGGGGAGATCCCTCCCTCTCACTCGCACCCGGGGAATCTCCCTCCCTCTCACTCGCACCCGGGGAATCTCCCTCCCTCACTCTCCCGTACCCGGGGGAGATCCCTCCCTCTCACTCGTACCCGAGGCGGTCTCAATTTCACTCGCTCCCCCTACTTAGGGGATCTCCCTCATTTTCGCCCCTTCCCGAGGAGCTCCCTCACTCTCCCGCACCCGGGGCGGTCTCTCCCTCCACTCGGGGAGCTCCCGTTTCCCGTGCCCAGCAGGCCCATGTGCTGCTATTTGTCCCTGACCCCTCTGAGCCTCTGCTCTCCGTGTCTCCCCCCACCCCCGCCACTTGCCCCTCTCTCGTTCTCTCTCCTCCTCGACTCCTCTCCACCTCACTCCCCTCTCTCCCCTCCTCACCCCTCTCCCCAATCACTTTCCCTCTTCCCTTCGATCGCCCCTTCTCTCACCTCCCCTTCCCCTCTCTGCCCCGTCTCTCTCCCCCTCCCTCTTCATTCCCCCCCCCCGCCACATCTCCCCTCCCGTGGTGGTCATTGCTGGTGAGGGAGGGGAGGGGGGGAAATAGAGGGGTTGAGGGAGGGAAGGAAGGTGGGAGGACAGAGAATGGGGGGGACAGAGGGGTGGGGGATAGCTGAGGGGCAGGTGAGAAATGAGGGAGAATGGGGAAACTGAGGGGAGATGGACGGGAAGAGGGATAGATGGGGGGTGGGTGAGAGGGAAGGGTAGAGAGAGGGGAGATGAGGGGTGGGGAAAGAGGGGGTGGGGGTGAGAGGGAAGGGTAGAGAGCAGAGAGGGGGGAGATGAGGGGTGGGGAGAGAGGGGTGAGGGTGAGAGAGGGGATATGCGGGGTGGCAGAGGGGGTGAGGGTGAGAGAGAAGGGTAGGGAGGAGAGATGGGGGATGGAGGGGTGCGGAGAGAGCGGTGAGGGTGAGGGAGAAGGGTAGGGAAGAGAGAGAGGGGAGATGAGGGGTGGGGAGAGACGGGGTGGGGGTGAGGGAGAAGGGTAGGGAGGAGGGAGAAGGGTAGGGAGGAGAGAGAGGGGAGATGAGGTTTGGGGAGAGAGGGGGTGAGGGTGAGGGAGTAGGGTAGAGAAGAGAGAGAGGGGAGATGAGGGGTGGGGATGGGGGGTGAGGGTGAGGGAGAAGGGTAGGGAGGAGAGAGAGGGGAGATGAGGGGTGGGAGAGGGGGTGAGGGAGGTGTAGAGAGGAGAGAGAGGGGAGATGAGGGGTGGGGGAGAAGGAGAGAGAGGGGAGATGAGGGGTGGGGGAGAAGGGTAGGGAGGAGAGAGAGGGGAGATGAGGGGTGGGGATGGGGGGTGAGGGTGAGGGAGAAGGGTAGGGAGGAGAGAGAGGGGAGATGAGGGGTGGGAGAGGGGGTGAGGGAGGTGTAGAGAGGAGAGAGAGGGGAGAGGAGAGAGAGGGGAGATGAGGGGTGGGGGAGAAGGGTAGGGAGGAGAGAGAGGGGAGATGAGGGGTGGGAGAGGGGGGTGAGGGTGGGGGAGAAGGGTAGAGAGGAGAGAGGGGGATGGAGGGGTGGGGAGAGAGGGGGATGGAGGGGTGGGGAGAGAGGGGGATGGAGGGGTGGGGAGAGAGGGGTGAGGGTGAGGGAGAAGGGTAGAGAGGAGAGAGGGGGATGGAGGGGTGGGGAGAGAGGGGGATGGAGGGGTGGGGAGAGAGGGGGATGGAGGGGTGGGGAGAGAGGGGGATGGAGGGGTGGGGAGAGAGGGGGATGGAGGGGTGGGGAGACAGGGGTGAGGGTGAGGGAGAAGGGTAGAGAGGAGAGAGGGGGATGGAGGGGTGGGGAGAGAGGGGTGAGGGTGAGGGAGAAGGGTAGAGAGGAGAGAGGGGGATGGAGGGGTGGGGAGAGAGGGGGATGGAGGGGTGGGGAGAGAGGGGGATGGAGGGGTGGGGAGAGAGGGGGATGGAGGGGTGGGGAGAGAGGGGTGAGGGTGAGGGAGAAGGGTAGAGAGGAGAGAGGGGGATGGAGGGGTGGGGAGAGAGGGGGATGGAGGGGTGGGGAGAGAGGGGGATGGAGGGGTGGGGAGAGAGGGGGATGGAGGGGTGGGGAGACAGGGGTGAGGGTGAGGGAGAAGGGTAGAGAGGAGAGAGGGGGATGGAGGGGTGGGGAGAGAGGGGTGAGGGTGAGGGAGAAGGGTAGAGAGGAGAGAGGGGGATGGAGGGGTGGGGAGAGAGGGGGATGGAGGGGTGGGGAGAGAGGGGGATGGAGGGGTGGGGAGAGAGGGGGATGGAGGGGTGGGGAGAGAGGGGTGAGGGTGAGGGAGAAGGGTAGAGAGGAGAGAGGGGGATGGAGGGGTGGGGAGAGAGGGGGATGGAGGGGTGGGGAGAGAGGGGGATGGAGGGGTGGGGAGAGAGGGGGATGGAGGGGTGGGGAGAGAGGGGTGAGGGTGAGGGAGAAGGGTAGGGAGGAGGGAGAGGGGAGATGAGGGTTTATTTCAAGCGGGGGTTGCTGTGATCTTGATCAGTCAGGGTGAGAAGGGTCCCGTGGGGAAGGGCAGGAGAACGGGGGGGGGGTGTAGAGAGGGATAGTAACTCAGAGGGGGGTGGCGGGGCAGACTCGACGGGCCGAACGGCCGGATCCTGCTCCGAATGGCGGGGCCGATGGAGACGGGTGTTGAATTCGGAGACGGCTGGTGCGGTGGAGGGTGAGGGAACGCTCACCGGCCGGGGGTTCCCGAGGGGGGTCGGGCCGAGCGGCAAATGCAGTTTTATCCGGTCCGGTGAGTGCGGGGAGAGAGACAGACAGAGAGAAGGAGGGACGGAGAGAGAGACACACACAGAGACAGAGAGGGGTGTCTTGTATGAATTTATTTAACGTTCATAGGGACCGACTGGCACCCAGTGTCTTCACCCCCCTCTCTTCCCTCCCGCAAACAGCCCCACTCCCTCTCTCTGTCTGCACTCCCCCTCCCGACCCTTCCCTGCCCCTCTCACCCCCACTCTCCCCCACCCCCACTCTCTCTGCTCTCCCCACCCCCGTTCCGTCCTCCTCTCTCCTTCCTTTCCCCACTCTCTCTGAACTAACCCTCCCTCCCCCTGTGTGTGTCTCTCTCTCTCCTCTCTGCCCTCCCCTCTCACCTCCATCCCTCCCACATCTCGTTCCCCCCCCGCCCGGTCTGCCCCTCGCTTCACCTCCCCCGACTCCCCCTGCCTCTGTCCCGGCTGCAGCCTCCCGTCCGCTCCATCCCCCTCATCTCCCTCTCCCCTCTCTTCACCTCCTTCCCCATTCTCCCTCCCCTCGCTCACCCCCTCTCCCTATCCCCCTCCCCCGCTCTATTCGTCTCTCTCTCCTCCCTCTGTCTCCCCTCTCTCTACCCCTTTCGCCCCCCCACATCCCCCCTCTCCGTTCCCTCCCCCTCTCTCCCTCACATCCCTCCTCTCCCTCACATCCCCCCTCTCCCTCACATCCCCCCTCTCCGTTCCCCATTACCCCCCTCTCCCTCACATCCCCCCTCTCCGTTCCCTCCCCCTCTTTCCCTCACATCCCCCCTCTCTCCTCCACATCCCCCTCTCTCCCTCACATCCCCCCTCTCTCCTCCACATCCCCTCTCTCCCTCACATCCCCCCTCTCCCTCACATCCCCCCTCTCTCCCTCACATCCCCCCTCTCCGTTCCCTCCCCCTCTCTCCCTCACATCCCTCCTCTCCCTCACATCCCCCCTCTCCCTCACATCCCCCCTCTCCGTTCCCCATTACCCCCCTCTCCCTCACATCCCCCCTCTCCCTCACATCCCCCCTCTCTCCTCCACATCCCCCCTCTCCGTTCCCTCCCCCTCTCTCCCTCACATCCCTCCTCTCCCTCACATCCCCCCTCTCTCCCTCACATCCCCCCTCTCCCTCACATCCCCCCTCTCCGTTCCCCATTACCCCCCTCTCCCTCACATCCCCCCTCTCCGTTCCCTCCCCCTCTTTCCCTCACATCCCCCCTCTCTCCTCCACATCCCCCCTCTCTCCCTCACATCCCCCCTCTCTCCCTCACATCCCCCTCTCTCCCTCACATCCCCCTCTCTCCCTCACATCCCCCCTCTCCCTCACATCCCCCCTCTCTCCCTCACATCCCCCCTCTCTCCTCCACATCCCTCCTCTCTCCCTCACATCCCCCCTCTCTCCCTCACATCCCCCCTCTCTCCTCCACATCCCCTCTCTCCCTCACATCCCCCCTCTCTCCCTCACATCCCCCCTCTCTCCCTCACATCCCTCCTCTCCCTCACATCCCCCCTCTCTCCCTCACATCCCTCCTCTCCCTCACATCCCCCCTCTCCCTCACATCCCCCCTCTCTCCTCCACATCCCTCCTCTCCCTCACATCCCCCCTCTCTCCCTCACATCCCCCCTCTCTCCCTCACATCCCCCCTCTCTCCCTCACATCCCCCCTCTCTCCTCCACATCCCCTCTCTCCCTCACATCCCCCCTCTCTCCCTCACATCCCCCCTCTCTCCTCCACATCCCCTCTCTCCCTCACATCCCCCTCTCTCCCTCACATCCCTCCTCTCCCTCACATCCCCCCTCTCTCCCTCACATCCCCCCTCTCTCCCTCACATCCCCCCTCTCTCCTCCACATCCCCTCTCTCCCTCACATCCCCCTCTCTCCTCCACATCCCTCCTCTCCCTCACATCCCCCCTCTCTCCCTCACATCCCCCCTCTCTCCTCCACATCCCCCCTCTCTCCCTCACATCCCCCCTCTCTCCTCCACTCACATCCCCCTCTCTCCCTCACATCCCCCTCTCTCCTCCACATCCCCTCTCTCCCTCACACATCCCCCCTCTCTCCTCCACATCCCCCCTCTCTCCTCCACATCCCCCCTCTCCCTCACATCCCCCCTCTCTCCTCCACATCCCCTCTCTCCCTCACATCCCCCCTCTCTCCCTCACATCCCCCCTCTCTCCCTCACATCCCCCCTCTCCCTCACATCCCTCCTCTCCCTCACATCCCTCCTCTCCCTCACATCCCCCCTCTCTCCCTCACATCCCCCTCTCTCCCTCACATCCCCCTCTCTCCCTCACATCCCCCCTCTCTCCTCCACATCCCCCCTCTCTCCCTCACATCCCCCTCTCTCCCTCACATCCCCCCTCTCTCCCTCACATCCCCCCTCTCCCTCACATCCCTCCTCTCCCTCACATCCCTCCTCTCCCTCACATCCCCCCTCTCTCCCTCACATCCCCCTCTCTCCCTCACATCCCCCCTCTCTCCTCCACATCCCCCCTCTCTCCTCCACATCCCTCCTCTCCCTCACATCCCCCCTCTCCGTTCCCTCCCCCTCTCTCCCTCACATCCCCCCTCTCTCCCTCACATCCCCCCTCTCTCCCTCACATCCCCCCTCTCCCTCACATCCCCCCTCTCCCTCACATCCCCTCCTCTCCCTCACATCCCCCCTCTCCCTCACATCCCTCCTCTCCCTCACATCCCCCCTCTCTCCCTCACATCCCCCCTCTCCCTCACATCCCCCCTCTCCGTTCCCTCCCCCTCTCTCCCTCACATCCCCCCTCTCTCCTCCACATCCCCCCTCTCCGTTCCCTCCCCCCTCTCTCCCTCACATCCCCCCTCTCCGTTCCCTCCCCCTCTCTCCCTCACATCCCCCCTCTCCGTTCCCCGTTCCCCCCTCTCTCCCTCACATCCCCCCTCTCCGTTCCCCGTTCCCCCCTCTCTCCCTCACATCCCCCCTCTCTCCTCCACATCCCCCCTCTCCGTTCCCTCCCCCCTCTCTCCCTCACATCCCTCCTCTCTCCTCCACATCCCCCCTCTCCCTCACATCCCCCCTCTCCCTCACATCCCCCCTCTCTCCCTCACATCCCCCCTCTCCCTCACATCCCCCCTCTCCCTCACATCCCCCCTCTCCGTTCCCTCCCCCCCCTCTCTCCCTCACATCCCCCCTCTCTCCTCCACATCCCCCCTCTCCGTTCCCCGTTCCCCCCTCTCGCCCTCACATCCCCCTCTCGCCCTCACATCCCCTCTCTCCCTCACATCCCCCTCTCTCCCTCACATCCCCCCTCTCTCCTCCACATCCCCCCTCTCCGTTCCCCGTTCCCCCCTCTCTCCTCCACATCCCCCCTCTCCGTTCCCTCCCCCCTCTCTCCCTCACATCCCCCCTCTCTCCTCCACATCCCCCCTCTCCGTTCCCTCCCCCTCTCTCCCTCACATCCCCCCTCTCTCCTCCACATCCCCCCTCTCCGTTCCCTCCCCCTCTCTCCCTCACATCCCTCCTCTCTCCTCCACATCCCCCCTCTCCGTTCCCCGTTCCCCCCTCTCTCCCTCACATCCCCCCTCTCTCCTCCACATCCCCCCTCTCCGTTCCCCGTTCCCCCCTCTCTCCCTCACATCCCCCCTCTCTCCCTCACATCCCCCCTCTCTCCTCCACATCCCTCCTCTCCCTCACATCCCCCCTCTCCCTCACATCCCCCCTCTCCGTTCCCCATTACCCCCCTCTCCCTCACATCCCCCTCTCTCCTCCACATCCCCCCTCTCCGTTCCCCGTTCCCCCCTCTCCCTCACATCCCTCCTCTCCCTCACATCCCCCCTCTCCGTTCCCCATTACCCCCCTCTCCCTCACATCCCCCTCTCTCCTCCACATCCCCCCTCTCCGTTCCCCGTTCCCCCCTCTCCCTCACATCCCTCCTCTCCCTCACATCCCTCCTCTCCCTCACATCCCTCCTCTCCCTCACATCCCTCCTCTCCCTCACATCCCCCTCTTTCCCTCACATTCCCCCTCTCCCTCACATCCCCCCTCTCCGTTCCCCGTTCCCCCTCTCTCCTCCACATCCCCCCTCTCCGTTCCCTCCCCCCTCTCTCCCTCACATCCCCCCTCTCTCCCTCACATCCCCCCTCTCTCCTCCACATCCCCCCTCTCCGTTCCCTCCCCCTCTCTCCCTCACATCCCCCCTCTCTCCTCCACATCCCCCCTCTCCCTCACATCCCCCCTCTCCCTCACATCCCCCCTCTCTCCTCCACATCCCCCCTCTCCCTCACATCCCCCTCTTTCCCTCACATTCCCCTCTCCGTTCCCCGTTCCCCCCTCTCCCTCACATCCCCCCTCTCCGTTCCCCGTTCCCCCCTCTCCCTCACATCCCCCCTCTCCCTCACATCCCCCTCTTTCCCTCACATTCCCCCTCTCCGTTCCCCGTTCCCCCCTCTCCCTCACATCCCCCCTCTCTCCTCCACATCCCCCCTCTCCGTTCCCTCCCCCCTCTCTCCCTCACATCCCTCCTCTCCCTCACATCCCTCCTCTCCCTCACATCCCTCCTCTCCCTCACATCCCCCTCTCTCCTCCACATCCCCCCTCTCCGTTCCCTCCCCCTCTCTCCCTCACATCCCCCCTCTCTCCTCCACATCCCCCCTCTCCGTTCCCTCCCCCTCCTCTCCCTCACATCCCTCCTCTCCCTCACATCCCCCCTCTCCCTCACATCCCCCCTCTCCGTTCCCAATTACCCCCCTCTCCCTCACATCCCCCTCTCCATTCCCCGTTCCCCCCCTCTCCCTCACATCCCCCCTCTCCGTTCCCCGTTCCCCCCCTCCCTCACATCCCCCCTCTCCCTCACATCCCCCCTCTGCCTCACATCCCCCTCTCCATTCCCCGTTCCCCCCCTCTCCCTCACATCCCCCCTCTCCGTTCCCCGTTCCCCCTCTCCCTCACATCCCTCCTCTCCCTCACATCCACCCTCTCCGTTCCCCATTCCCCCCTCTGCCTCACATCCCCCTCTCCATTCCCCGTTCCCCCCCTCTCCCTCACATCCCCCCTCTCCGTTCCCCGTTCCCCCTCTCCCTCACATCCCTCCTCTCCCTCACATCCACCCTCTCCGTTCCCCATTACCCCCCTCTCCCTCACATCCCCCGCTCCATTCCCCGTTCCCCCCCTCTCCCTCACATCCCCCCTCTCCGTTCCCCATTACCCCCCTCTCCCTCACATCCCCCGCTCCATTCCCCGTTCCCCCCCTCTCCCTCACATCCCCCCTCTCCGTTCCCCGTTCCCCCCCTCCCTCACATCCCCCCTCTCCCTCACATCCCCCCTCTGCCTCACATCCCCCTCTCCATTCCCCGTTCCCCCCCTCTCCCTCACATCCCCCCTCTCCGTTCCCCGTTCCCCCTCTCCCTCACATCCCTCCTCTCCCTCACATCCACCCTCTCCATTCCCCATTCCCCCCTCTGCCTCACATCCCCCTCTCCATTCCCCGTTCCCCCCCTCTCCCTCACATCCCCCCTCTCCGTTCCCCGTTCCCCCTCTCCCTCACATCCCTCCTCTCCCTCACATCCACCCTCTCCGTTCCCCGTTCCCCCCTCTGCCTCACATCCCCCCTCTCCCTCACATCCACCCTCTCCGTTCCCCATTCCCCCCTCTCCCTCACATCCACCCTCTCCGTTCCCCGTTCCCCCCTCTGCCTCACATCCCCCCTCTCCCTCACATCCACCCTCTCCGTTCCCCATTCCCCCCTCTGCCTCACATCCCCCCTCTCCCTCACATCCCCCTCTTTCCCTCACATTCCCCCTCTCCGTTCCCTGTTCCCCCTCTCCCTCACATCCCTCCTCTCCCTCACATCCACCCTCTCCGTTCCCCGTTCCCCCCTCTGCCTCACATCCCCCCTCTCCCTCACATCCACCCTCTCCGTTCCCCATTCCCCCCTCTGCCTCACATCCCCCCTCTCCCTCACATCCCCCTCTTTCCCTCACATTCCCCCTCTCCGTTCCCCGTTCCCCCCTCTCCCTCACATCCCCCTCTTTCCCTCACATTCCACCTCTCCGTTCCCCGTTCCCCCCTCTCCCTCACATCCCCCCTCTCCCTCACATCCACCCTCTCCGTTCCCCATTCCCCCCTCTCCCTCACATCCACCCTCTCCGTTCCCCATTCCCGCCTCTCCCTCACATCCCCCTCTTTCCCTCACATTCCCCCTCTCCGTTCCCCGTTCCCCCCTCTCCCTCACATTCACCCTCTCCGTTCCCCATTCCCGCCTCTCCCTCACATCCCCCTCTTTCCCTCACATTCCCCCTCTCCGTTCCCCGTTCCCCCCTCTCCCTCACATCCCCCCTCTCCCTCACATCCCCCCTCTCCCTCACATCCCCCTCTTTCCCTCACATTCCCCCTCTCCGTTCCCCGTTCCCCCTCTCCCTCACATCCACCCTCTCCGTTCCCCATTCCCGCCTCTCCCTCACAACCCCCTCTTTCCCTCACATTCCCCCTCTCCGTTCCCCGTTCCCCCCTCTCCCTCACATCCCCCCTCTCCCTCACATCCCCCTCTTTCCCTCACATTCCCCCTCTCCGTTCCCCGTTCCCCCCCTCCCTCACATCCCCCCTCTCCGTTCCCCGTTCCCCCCTCTCCCTCACATTCCCCCTCTCCGTTCCCCATTCCCGCCTCTCCCTCACATCCCCCTCTCCGTTCCCCATTCCCGCCTCTCCCTCACATTCCCCCTCTCCGTTCCCCGTTCCCCCCTCTCCCTCACATCCCCCCTCTCCGTTCCCCATTCCCGCCTCTCCCTCACATCCCCCTCTCCGTTCCCCATTCCCGCCTCTCCCTCACATTCCCCCTCTCCGTTCCCCGTTCCCCCCTCTCCCTCACATTCCCCCTCTCCGTTCCCCGTTCCCCCTTTCCCTCACATCCACCCTCTCCGTTCCCCATTCCCGCCTCTCCCTCACATCCCCCTCTTTCCCTCACATCCCCCCTCTCCGTTCCCCGTTCCCCCCTCTCCCTCACATTCCCCCTCTCCGTTCCCCATTCCCGCCTCTCCCTCACATCCCCCTCTCTGTTCCCCATTCCCGCCTCTCCCTCACATTCCCCCTCTCCATTCCCCGTTCCCCCCTCTCCCTCACATTCCCCCTCTCCGTTCCCCGTTCCCCCTTTCCCTCACATCCACCCTCTCCGTTCCCCATTCCCGCCTCTCCCTCACATCCCCCTCTTTCCCTCACATTCCCCCTCTCCGTTCCCCGTTCCCCCCTCTCCCTCACATTCCCCCTCTCCGTTCCCCGTTCCCCCCTCTCCCTCACATTCCCCCTCTCCGTTCCCCGTTCCCCCCCTCTCCCTCACATCCACCCTCTCCGTTCCCCATTCCCACCTCTCCCTCACATCCCCCTCTTTCCCTCACATTCCCCCTCTCCGTTCCCCGTTCCCCCTCTCCCTCACATCCACCCTCTCCGTTCCCCATTCCCGCCTCTCCCTCACATCCCCCTCTTTCC